>NC_067400.1:621217484-621234472 GCF_016432865.1 Antechinus flavipes
ATCGCAATGACAACGTATACCAGGGAGAGAGGAGGTTTGTTGAGCTGATTACAATAGAGATTGCTATCTGTCTTTTGTTGGCATATATCAAGGATAGAAAGTAGGAATACAAGTTACTCCCCAACTGATAAATGGTCAAATTATTTAAACAGACAATTTTCAAGCATAAAGAAAAAGAAAGAAAGAAAGAAAGAAAGAAAGAAAGAAAGGAAGGAAGGAAGGAAAGAAGGAAGGGAAGGAGGAAAGGAGGGAAAGAGGGAGGGAGGAAGGAGGAAGAAAAAAAGGAGGAAAGGAAGGAAGGAAAGAGAAAGAAAGAAAAGAAGGAAAGAAAGGAAGGAAGGAAGGAAAGAAGAATTCTTGGAAATGCTCATAAAAGACTTCAAAAGGCAAATAAGAGAGGTAGAAGGAAAAAATGAGAATGGAAATGGAAGGTATATATGAGAAAGCCAACAGTTTGGATGAGGAAAAAAAAATTCTGAAGAAAACAACTTGTTAAACAATAGAATACATCAAATGTAAAAAGAGATACAAAAGATAATTGAAGAAAATCACACATTAAAACAAGAACAGGAAAATAGAACCTAATGATTTGTGAGACAGCAAGAATCAGTCAAACTAAAAGGAATGAAAAAAAATGGAAGAAAATGTGAAACACCTCATTGGCAAAACAGCCAATCTGTAAAATAGAACCATAAGAAACAACTTAAAAATTGTTGACTTACCTGAAGGTCATGATAGAAAAAGAGCCTGGATAGCATTCCACAAGAAGTCATTAAGGAAAACTGCCCCAATATTCTAGAAATACAGGGGCAGAGCTAGAAGATAGGGTTAAAGATGTTGAATACCCTACAGAATCGTTTCTTACAATCAATTCAATCCTGGAGGAAGTGGCATAATAAAATAAGTTCTGAGGCATCTTGGGTTAGAGAACCTCTTTGACCCTGGAAATGAAAACTTTATCTCTATTTTCATGATTTGAATACCCACAAAGTATTTATTTGTAAGAATGTCAACCAGACTTGGGAACCCAAGTGTGGCTTACTGACAAGGCTACTTTCTTTGCTATGTTTTCATTAAGAGTATAATTACTCCATCAACTTACAACATGCGAGGGACACAGTTCACATGGTCTCCTGACTTGGGACAGATGGAGGATAGTGCTGGGAATCTGCTGCTCTTTATTTAGCCTTCTTAGGCTGCTTTAGAGCCTCCTACCTCATTCTGGATTGTCCTTTATCTTTGCAATATTCTATTAAGCTCCTCATTCTCAATACAATCCTGTCTCATTTCTTCCTTCTTTTCCTCATTCCCCGCTTCTTTCTTCTGTCCTCTTAAATACTTCTGATTTACTCACTTTTCAAGAAGAAGTGAATTAAATCAAATAAAACCTCAAATGTAAGATCTATGATACTTTGTGTAATTCACTGACCTAAATTACTTTTTATCAATGAAATAAATATTTCTGATGCTGAGAAAAAACAAAATGTTGCCTTCCTGTTTCCAGAATTCCTCCACCTTATTCACCAACACACAGGCTTTAATCCAATGAAAGCCTCCAACTGTTCCACAAAAGAGATGCTCTTGTGTCTTGGCTCTAGGTTCTCCCCTGGCTATCCAGATGCTTGGAATGCTTTTCCTCCTCCACTCTGACTTTGACCTCACTAGTTTGAAATCCCAACTAAAATCACACCTTCTACAGGAAGTTTTCCCCAACCCTTACCCTATCCTCTTCCAGAATGAAGGACAAACAACAGTTGGAAGTGAATAATCTTTCAATTAGTTATGCTACCAATATCCTATAAAACTTTTGTTGAAAGGTTTACAGACTTACATTTATTCAGAGAAACACTAATCATTCAGAGAAATATACCTTTTTGCTAGTTTCACAATCTAAAACTGTTAAATTGTGTGAACAGGAAAGATTAAGAAAATTTTCATTTAGCAACACTGCAAAATAAGAACTCAACAGAACTTTTAAAATATAGATTATATTGAAAATGATTATCTATCTATACATTCTATATGAGCACACATATAACTGATAGTGTCTTAGCCTATTAATTAATACACAAATAGACTATCCTCTATTGAGTGTTAAAACCTTGTCCTATTAAATGTATGCACACAATGTATGTATGTCTGTATATGTATAAAATAAATACAAAACTAGTCAATATTTACTAGACTATTTTAAAGCAAAAAATAACAGGCAAATTTACACGAGGTAACCTTTTAGGGATGGTAAAATAAAGAGGCCCATGTAATCTAATAAGATAAGCAACAGTAAAAACCCACATAATAATACTCTTCATAAGAAGCTAAGTAGTATTTCAATTTTTAACATTCTACTTATAAATACAATTTAGGATTTGATAAAGATTTAAGAAGCAAACAATATATGTGACAAAGAATAAACACAATTTCAGCACATTATTATGTATCGAAAACAGTTTAAAAATGAAAGAATTTACTTGAAGATATTATAGTTATGATATACAACTACCATATGAGAAGATGCTAGACATTAAAAAAACAAACAAAAAAAACCGGAACAACATGGAACACTAAACAACCCCAAACTGAAAGGTTATCTCCTACTATACTATGCATTTTTGAATTTTGCATTCACATTATTGATCAGAGAAATGCAAATTAAGACAACTCTGAGATACCATTACACACCTGTCAGATTGGCTAAGATGACAGGAAAAAATGATGATGAATTTTGGAGGGGATGCGGGAAAATTGGGACACTGATGCATTGTTGGAGGAATTGTGAACGAATCCAACTATTCTGGAGAGCAATCTGGAATTATGCCTCAAAAGTTATAAAACTGTGCATACCCTTTGATCCAGTAGTGTTAATACTGGGCTTATATCCCAAAGAGATACTAAAGAAGGGAAAAGGATCTGTATGTGCCAAAATGTTTGTGGCAGCCCAGTTTGTAGTGGCTAGAAACTGGAAAATGAATGGATGCCCATCAATTGGGAGAATGGTTGGGTAAATTGTGGTATATGAATGTTATGGAATATTATTGTTCTGTAAGAAATGACCATGAACTGATGCTTACATGAACTGATGCTAAGTGAAATGAGCAGAACCAGGAGATCATTATACACTTCAACAACAATACTGTATGAGGATGTATTCTGATGGAAGTGGATTTCTTTGACAAAGAGACCTAACTCCGCTTCAATTGATGAATGAATCCCAAAGAAAGAACACTAGGAAATGAATGTAAACTGTTTGCATTTTTATTTTTCTTCCCAGATTATTTATACCTTTTGAATTCAATTCTCCCTGTGCAACAAGAGAACTGTTTGGCTATGCACACATATATTGTTTCTAGGATATACTGCAACCTATTTAACATGTATAGGACTGCTTGCCATTTGGGGGAGGGGGTGGAAGGAGGGAGGGGAAAAATTGGAACAGAAGTGAGTGCAAGGGATAATGTTGTAAAAAATTACCCTGGCATGGGTTCTGTCAATAAAAAGTTATTTTAAAAAAAAAAAAAGAATTTTGCATTCAACTACCAGCTTACTCCACCTTATTCTATTCTATTTAGAAGTCTCTCTGAATTTCAGTGACAACAAAATTTAAGTAGTAGACTCTACTACTGTGTCAAAATTTATAAACATTAACACAAATGTTACTCTGTGTGTGTCTGTCTCACACTGAAAATTACCCATCAAAAATAACTTCTTAAAAAAATCTAATCATTTAAAATGGACAATTTTGGGAATTAAATCTTTTAGGAACCAAAGAAAAAAAAATGATGTGTTTACCCAAATACAAATGCAATTTCAAAATATCTTCTCTTCCATATAAAATAGTTCATAATTATTTGTCAGTTAAATCCCCATTATACATCTTCCGTTACCTTTGTGACAATGAATGCTTAAAATTTAAGTATAGTAAAAGGCCATACCTTAAACCCTAAAAGAGGTGGTCGAGAACAACTTGTTACAAAATATCTTCTCTTCCTAAAATAGTTCATAATTATTTGTCAGTTAAATCCCCATTATACATCTTCCGTTACCTTTGTGACAATGAATGCTTAAAATTTAAGTATAGTAAAAGGCCATACCTTAAACCTAAAAGAGGTGGTCGAGAACAACTTGTTACAAACTTGAGCAATTTGCGCTTTTCTTCATCAGTGAAACTTTCTACAACTTTCCAAAAAATCTTAATTACTGGATGATCTGCAGAATAGCCTCCTATGAAAAAATGAAGAATATTTTATTACAATTATAATGTCTTGTTAACTAAAGACTTTAGGTGGATTAGTTTATGGTCATGTTTGGAGGCCCACTCTCTCCATCCCTGTGCCAGAAAAATACAAGCAGATTGTGAAGTAATACCTCTTTTCTTGGTCATCGAGATACAAAGAATCTAACACCAAGGGCAAATGGAGAAAATTTAGGAAGGACAAGGGTGAGAAGAAAAGAAGACATTATACCATGTAATTGTGATCTAACCAATCCAATCTTCAAAGCTGGAAAATGGAAAAATATCTCTAATGAAGTAATGTTGGTAACTGGAGATTTTAAGAAATTTACCTTAAGGAACCACAAATATAACTACATCACATCTCTTATACCTCATTTGTGAAAGCCCTAAATAATAACTAAGGATGACAAAATTACATATAATAAATATACATGCCTAGTTACTTACAGAATATTTTACTGTTCTTAACTCAAAGTAAGTCTTCATGTCAATGGTTTCTGAATCTAAATTAATTCTATTAGGAGGCTGTTAACTGCTATTGGTGATGCTAAAAACAGGACTAACAACCTATCCCCAGGAATTTTATTAGACATTATTTGAGAATACAGAACAAGATGGTTTATAGTTTTTAATCAAGATAAGTGATTATAAAAATAAAATAATTGTTTTTACTGTCAATGTACTCAGAAATAACATCAACAAAATCTCAAGTGTCTTAACTGGAACCTAAGTGAAAATGTAATATTTTAAGTCTATTTACGAGAATAGCCAGGATCCTTAAAAGGTAAAGGTTCTCAATACATATAAGAATAATAACACAATAAGACAATTTCTTGGTATTAAAAAAGGTAAGATCAATGAATTTTTAAAAATTATGACTTGATAGTGGAAACTAATGCCTTGCAACCTTTGTGGAAGGTATTGAAATCTGATTGAAATTCATTTATGGAGCAGAGTTAAGTACTGAGTTAACTGTTGTAAAGACTTTTAAAAAGATAATTTTAAAAAAGATAAATGGCAAAGAAACACTTGATCAAAGAATTTTGGAATTAGAAATAATGATTGATAAGAGTAATAATCCAATTTAACTATTTTCTTGAAGAAACTAAAAAAGACTTGCTGTAGGTTTAATTTGTTTAAGATTTTAAGATTTAATAAATTAAGATTAATAAATAAGATTTATTTTCTTAAGATAAGTTTAAGATTACTGCTTTTTAATGTCAGTCAAGACCAGGATTCCGATTCCCAAATTCAAGTCTCTTTCTGATACATAGCACTGTTCCAGATTATTTATTCTATTACAATGCTAGAAGAGTATAAAACAGAACTTTAAATAATATAACTATTACCTGACATTCTATCAATTAAAAAATATTTATGAGACATCTAATAATGCATATATCATTTTATGGAGAGGACTGAGGAAGGTATGCTGTGGAAAAAATAAAGGATATGATACAGTTCTTATTATACAAAAGATGAAATGTGGAAAATGGTATTCAGATCCTGATAATGAGATGGTAAACTCAAAATGCTGATTACATGTAATACATGTATTGCATAGATTTTTGGAAATACCCAATGTAATTTACTTTGCTTGACTATCCCTATTTGTTATAAAAGTTTTCTTTCTATTTAATTTTTTGTTCAATTGGGGAAGGGTGAGAGGAAAAAAGTATGTCAATTGAAAGAAACAATAAAACAAAATTTTAAAAAGGACATAGTTCTTAATATCATGAAATTTAAAATCTAGTTGGGGAGAAAAGATGCATGTACAAGAATGTTCCATGAATTCATATTTATGTAAACATTTGGTAAAATAATAATAGATGGTTCATAATGATTATTATCCCCCAAAGGACTTAAAACGTGATAAAGCACTATCTAATTTACAAATGAACAATTAAATTTTCAATGTAATACCGAGTATTTTATATTTCACTCTATTTTGGTGACTTGAAAATTGGTAAATCAAGGAGATACATATGGCAATTTATAGTTAGCTGGAATATCTTGACTAATTAGAATGGTCTATTTTCTAATTATGCATAATAATTATTGTTCTCTGAAGTTTATTATTTACTAACTAGAATCATCTTCCGTCAGTAAAGATACGATTGATCATTTCCAACATAAAGTTGTTTGTGTTTCAAAACAAAGTTATATTGAACATGAAACAACTTATGGAACACTTGGGAGTTTTCCTGAAAGAAGAGAACAAAACTATAATAAATAAAAGCTATTTATGGCAGAGTAGTAATAACGTACCTGAATAATTTGTGAAAGATTTGAGGTCCTCTAAACTGATGGGCACTTGGGCACCAGAAATTAACACCTGAAACGACAAGTTTAAAATTTTAAATTTAGGATAAAAATAAGAAACTTGTCTATGACAGTGAAGAAATCTCTTTTAAACAAGTATGATACCTGTATTTCTTGCTGGTCAAACATTCTGAGCCATTCAAGATTCACAACATTGGCCAGACCTTGTCTGAAGGCTAGACAATGCTGTCGGATCTGTTTGTTTAGTCTATAATCTGCTACCAGATGGATATATGCAATTCGGTTAGCACTAGTGACAGGAATATCCTTTCCACCTGGCTTCAGTTCAACTACCTATAAACATTAAAAAATGGAAACATATACACATTAATAATACTCAAAGTGTATTTGGAAACTTGCAATGAAATTGAGATGAAAATACTTCAAAGGAAATGCATTGTATGAAATGGCATCCTAAAACCTACGACTGTTCAAAGTAGGAAACAAATAATTTTAAACAGACATGTATATTTAAACAATACATCTGTTGGGATACTATAAGGAGTTAGCATTGTGTCCTATCTTCAAAAAAGAAATGTATTTTTGTGATTCACACCTCTGTTAATAATTCACTAGTAAAAAAAAATGGCTATTTCATAAAGTAAAAATAACAAATCAGAAAGTCTGAAATGAGTTAGAAATTATGACAGAAATCAACTTAGAAATTCATCTTGGGAAAATGAAAATGAACTTGGTGAAGTGGGATATTATTTCTGTAGTCTTAATGATAAGAGGATTCTCTATATGAGTTCAGATCTCATTTCATCTACACTTAGTCTTGACTAAGAATCAAGAGCAAGCTAGCTTATTTTATACACATTTGCACTTACACAATAACTAGTGAGATCACTCTAAAGGAGGGGTCCTCAAACTTTTTAAATAAGGGGCCAGTTCACTGTCCCTCAGACTGTGGGAGGGCCAGACTACAGTAAAAACAAAAAGTTTGTTTTGTGGACCTTTAAATAAGGAAACTTCATAGCCCTGGGTGAGGGGGATATATGTCCTCAGCTGCTGCATCTGGCCCGCGGCCGTAGTTTGAGGACCCCTGCTCTAAAGTAACTAGAGAAATCTTCTTTCACCCAAAATGAACTTTCCCTTGTGAGAGAATGGCAATTAGAGAAAACCACACAATATACTAGTGGATGCATCTGAGAGTGTTTACAATGAGCTTTATTTCCTACCTATTTGAATATTGTTTTTTTTTTTTTCCAGAAAACTAATTTTACTAATGTGGTTACACAATGAACTTTCCAACCACTATTTGAATATTGTTAAAAAAGAAGAGTTTGATCACCAGTTACCAATATCTGAATTATGTGGACGCCCTAGAAAACTACCCAGTATTTTATGAGGAAATCTGAGAAATTATGGAAAGTATACTTCAAAAAGCTACTGTTTTTTCCAACTGATTCTTTCACATTTTAATAGAGAAATTTTTGAAAAAGCAAAACCAAAAAACACAGGAATTGCTCTTGCCTTTACAATGACAACAATACAAGAATACAATGCAATCAATTTGGGTCATCAGATCTCAGATTTATTGAATCCATGCTCTTAATTGATTCTAATTTTAAAATTGTGTTCATTACCTTCATTTCTTCCTTTCTCAGCTCATATTCCATTTGTTAATTAACTCTTGTGAGATTAGTTATCATGTTATTAATGGATCAATAAGTCTAATATGAAAGAACTAGTAAAAAAAATCCAACATTTAAAAACATTCTATATATTCAAGAAAATTTTAAAATATTATTAATTTACAAGCTTTAAATTGGCCAAAATGTAATAAATCATAATTCTATTTATGATCCTATATTAAAAACATAAAACCAAAGTGTTTTTTACAATATTAAATAGTAAAACAAAGTATTTTAATGAAAATTTTATAATTCCAAAAAATAATAATAATAATAAAGAGTTCTAATTAACATCTAACCTGAAGAGGTTGGCATTTTCCTTAATATAATTACCACCTTATATTATCATTCTTACTTTTAAAATTCATTTGTATATCTATATAAAGAATTAAAATGCAACATCCCATTTTTCCTTTTTAACAGATTCCAATATTTGCACACAGCTTTAATGAAATTACTGTGTAACAGCTAAGTTACTGTAATCTATTTCAGTTGGAAAAGTATGAAATATACCCTTTAGGAATGGCTTTGGAAAATTCATTAAAGAATTGGTGATGTGAAGATTTTATTCTATATTCAACTAATACCACTAGATGGTGCAAGGCAACAGGGCACATAGTTTTATGACATGACTTCTCTTAATAAGCATTCTCAAGAAGGCAAATTGTATGGGATCACAGATTTACAGCTGGTTTCTCTCTATATAGAGAATCTTCTCTTTTGAATAAGCATATGTGTTCATTGAAGACAAAACTGTCATTACGGTGAAAGTACAGTATAAAGTATGGAAGAGATTTGTAGCAAAAACAATTAAATCTTTTCCAAAGAACAACCATATCCATCCTGTCATGTTACTTTGTTATGGCTAACAAAAATAAATGTGAGAGAGAGAGAGAGAGAGAGAGATTGAGAGTGAGTGAGCGAGTGTGTGTGTGTGTGTGTGTGTGTGTGTGTGTGTGTGTATTCTATTGCTTCTATTTATTGAATTCCATTTTGGAAAAAATAAAATATCATTTAGCTAACCTTGGAGGAAATCTATATATTTGATAACAATGTTATAGACAGTACAGATGACTAATGTGTCTCTATGCAAAGACCTTACAAATACATATTCTTATATAATAATCCTAGTAACTATATGTGGAACCGTATTGGAAATGATTCCTTTCTTGATGGCAGAGATGTATTGGCTTTTGTTATGTTTCCCTACTTCTAACTTCTAAAGAGAGGGGCAAGTGAAGGAAAGAATCAGAATTCTGAACCATTTCTATCAAAAAAAAACAAAACAAAACACCAAAACTTCTGTGAGGGATTGAATTGTCCAATTACATGAGAAACAAGAAGACACAAGAATCTTATTCACTGTTGAAGAAGAAAGATCAGAAGCTTAGGAGGACTAAAATATGGCCAGTTCAGAGGTGGCCTCTCTAGACTAATACTAATGTCAAGCCTCTTTCCTATTATGGCCTAAATAACATTACAGTCAGGGAGATGGCAACTGAACATGGTTCAGTTCATGGTTCTATCTCCAGAACCCATGACTTATCCTTAGCTACCTCATTAGAAGCCTTCCTTTCTGAGAGAAAAACATATGCAAAAGCTTGAGACTCCAAGAAAACTCAATCTTCCTAAAACAATATATTTATAAGAAATGGGGAAAAAAAATCTCAAATTCATTATGTTACTTAAAGATTAAAGAAGAAAGGAATCAAAGGCAGCGGACACAAATATATTACAGTATCTTATCCCAATCCTTCTTCCATACCATAGTCAGACTTCACATATATGAATAATCAATGAAAATTTATTGAATAATGAATGGATAAACGAATTTGAGGACAGAAAAGGAAAGAGTATCTTTAGTTTAATTGAAAACAATGAACCTAGAAACTGATTATCTGTACTATAACTTTTTCCAGATAAGCGGGGGAAATAATTGTAGTATCAGATGGGAAACAACTTAAAGATTACAAAGATTTAGTACTGCTTCAATTTATCTGGAGGTCGGACAGCAGCAACCATAAAGAATATAGTTGCATAAGATACAAAAGATAGTAACAAAGTGATAGTTTCTTTTCAACTATGAAGATATTTTATGATCTCAAAATTATTCAAAAAAAAGATTTTATGAGTTAGCTCAGCAAGAAGGAGGAAACAAATACTCTTAATAAAAACCAGAAAAGCCAAACTTCACAAGTAAAAATGCTATGAATATAGAAAGAGGAAAAAAGTAAGATGCCAGAAAGAGACAAGTCACAAGAAGTAACTGACATAGCTCAAGCTACAAAAGAAAATCAGAACATTTCTGCCAAAAACAGCTCCTGATTTATCATCTCATACAAAAGGCGCACCAATGAGAAGACGACACTCAACAAAAACTAAGAAATGTTCTACTCACTTTCCTGATCTCAGAAATCATTTCTGTGGGATAGTTCTATACAATAATAAATGTTCAGGAGAATGACCCTGAGTAATCAAGAGAGACTAAAAAAGTTATTCTAAAAGGGATGTACATAACAAGCTTCAGAAATACATCTATTCAAGATGACAAAATATGAGGAGAATTCATTTTGATAGGTAGGACGCAGCTAGTACTTCAATGGGTAGAATGCATGGGTGCATTCAAGAAGGCTTGAATTCAATGTCCATTTCAAACATTTACTTTTGGCTAACCTGTTTGCCTTAATCTACTGCAAAAGGAAATGGCAAACCATTCCAGGAAAAAACTATGGACAACACTGGCGTACTGTGGTATAAAAAGACACAAAGAGTCAGACACAACTGAACATCAAAAAATTTTGATAGGTAATAGATAAATGAAGCATATATCAAGCACTATATGACAGGAACTGTTCTAACTATTCTCTAACTGGAAATACAGGGACCACATGGAAGAAAGACATGTTGCTATTCATTCTTTGATTCTGAAGATCAGTGACACCACGAATGAGTGATATCTTCACTTGTGGGTGAATTAGATTTGAGTGAGGCAGAGTTGCACAAACCATCAGCCTCACTTTTTCATCCAGAGGTATGTCAAGCCACAGGACAAAAGTTAGGATGACCAGCAACAGCTAGGAGTAGCGGATGGCTTTGTGAGCTGGATGATTGGTAGACACTAAAGGTGAGTCAGTAGTCTTGAAAAAGAAGAAAGACAACCACTCCCTTCACAAAAATTAAATATAAATGGAAGAAGACAATAAATAAAGTAGAGGTGAAAGACCTGGAGTTATGGTATGGAGAGGAAGAGAATTTGAGTTACTGGTGAGCTAGAGGGGAAGTATTGTTCTTAAAAAAAAAAAATGGGATGGCATAAAGCAAGCTGGGAAGAGTCAGAGGAGTTATCAAAACCTACACACTTTTGGTAGAGTAATAAACTGATAACTATTCTGGAAAGCATTTTTGGAATTATGTAAATAAAGTGACAAATGTTCTTATCCTTTGACCTAAAAATTCCACTACTTGGCATATGTCTCAAGGAAGGACATTAACAAAAATTCTGAACACCAAATTACTTATAGTAGCATTTTTTCCCCTACTTGTAATAGAAACAAAGCAGCAGTCCCACTGATGATAAAGGAGAATAACCACTTAAGAAAACTGCCCCACATGAATGTAGTAGGAAAAAAAAAACACAAAGCAATCACACCTGTTGTGAAATTAGAATAACCAAGCTTGGCTCCAAAAAAGATATGAGAAGGCACTCCCCCTTCTCCTTCTTTGAAGAGGTTGAAAAGGTCCATGGGTGTGGAACACTGGATATAATGCCAGATTTTTTTGATATGATTTTGGTTTAGCTCTTGTATTTTTTCCTTTAAAAAAAAATCCCCTTGTTAGAAGGGAGACACATAGGGGGCGATGAAGGATATGTAAAAACAAAAGACATTAATAAAATCTTTAAAAATATTTGCATTAAAATTATTTCCCTGGTACATACCCTTTGATCCAGAAGTGTTTCTACTGGGCTCATATCCCAAAGAGATTTTAAAGGAGGAAAAGAGACCCACATGTGCAAAAATGATTGTGGCAGCCCTTTTTGTAGTGTGGCAAGCAACTGGAAACTGAATGGATGCCCATCAATTGGAGAATGGCTGAATAAGTTGTGGTATATGAATATATTATTGAATATTATTGTTCTGTAAGAAACAATCAAATTACCCTGGCATGGATTCTGTCAATATAAAGTTATTATAAAATAAAATAAAATATTAAAAAAAAAAAAAGAAAAAGAAATAACCAGCAGGATGATTTCAGAGAGGCCTGGAGAGACTTACATGAATTGATGCAAAGTGAAACGAGCAGAACTAGAAGATCATCATACATGGCAACAAGACTATATGATGATCAATTTTGATGGACGTGGCTCTCTTCAACAATTGTTTAGTGATGAAGAGAGCCATCTACACCAGAGAGAGGACAATGGGAACTGAGTGTGGTTCACAACATAGCATTTTCACTCTTTTTGTTGTTGCTTGCTTGCATTTTATTTTGCTTCACCTTTTCTTCTTCTTCTTTTTTTTTTGTTTTTACTTGTTTGAGTTGATTTTTCTTGTGCAGGAAGATAATTGTATAAACATGGATTGGATTTAACATATATTTCTACAATGTTAACATATATCGGGCTAATTGCCATCTAGGGGAGTGGGTGGGGGAAGATGGGAGAAATCGAAATACAAGGCTTTACAAGGGCTAATGTTGAATAATTGTCCATGCATATGTTTTGAAAAATAAAAAGCTTTAATAAATGGGAAAAAAATAAAAAATAAAAAAATTATTTCTCTGACACTAATGCATTGTTAGTGGAGTTACAAAATGACTGAACCATTCTGGAGAACAATCTGGAACTATGGCCAAAGGGCAACACAACTGTGCAAACAAAACTGTGCCATTACTGGGTCTATATCCCAAGGAAATCAAAAAGAAGGGAAAGGGATCAACATTTTCAAAAATGTTTGTGGCAGCTCTTTTTTTGGTAGCAAAGAATTAAACAATGAGTAGATGCCCATCAATTGGGAAATTACTGAAGAAGTTATGGCATATGAAGGGAATGGAATATTATTATTATTCTATAAAAAATGATGAACAAGCTGATTTTAGAAAAGCCTGGAAATATTTACACAAACTGATGCTTGAGCAAAACAAGCAGAATCAGGAATACATTGTACACAATAGCAACAAAAATGTGCCATGATCAACCATGAAATTCAATGGTTCAGTGATCCAAAGCAATCCCAATAAATTTTGGAACAGAAAATGCCATCTGCATCCATTAGAAGAACTGCGGAGACTGAAAGTAAATTAACACATGTGATGTTTCACTTCTTTTTTTTCCTGGATTTTTTTTTTCTTTCCCATCGTTTTTCCTTTTTGCTCTGATTTTTCTCTCCCAACATGATTCATAAAGCAATGTGTGTTAAAAATAAACAAAAATAACAAAATAAAATTTAAAAAACACTATTTCCCTGATTTAAGCTTTAGTTTTACAATAATTCAGTTATACAACAATTTATTCTCCAACAAGAGCCCCATAAAAAAATGCAACTCAAATGAATAATTGACAGCTTCTACACTGATTTTTCTTTAGGATGATTATTATTAACAATAATAAATGAAAAACTGGCTATGTGATTTTAAAAATTATACCCAATATGAATGTTATGGAATATTATTGTTCTGTAAGAAATGACCAGCAGGATGAATACAGAGAGGCTTGGAGAGACTTACATGAACTGATGCTAAGTGAAATGAGCAGGACCAGGAGATTATTATATACTTCAACAATGATACTGTATGAGGATGTATTCTGATGGAAGTGGATTTCTTTGACAAAGAGACCTAACTCAGTTTCAATTGATCAATGATGGACAGAAGCAGCTACACCCAAAGAAAGGTCACTGGGAAATGACTGTAAACTATTTGCATTTTTGTTTTTCTTCCCAGGTTATTTTTACCTTCTGAATTCAATTCTCCCTGTGCAACAAGAGAATTGTTCGGTTCTGCAAACATATACTGTATCTAGGATATACTGCAACATATTTAACATATATAGGACTGCTTGCCATCTAGGAGAGGGGGTGGAGGGAGGGAGGGGGAAAAATCAGAACAGAAGCAAGTGCAAGGGATAATGTTGTAAAAAAATTACCCTGGAATGGGTTCTGTCAATAAAAAGTTATTATTAAAAAAAAAATTAAACCCATATTTTCTGAGTAATTCAGTTATCTGCCACTAGTACAACAATCTTGGAAAGAACATTGCACAATAAAATAAAAACCAGCAGAAGAAAAATCTATGCATTAGATTGCTATGGAAGAATTTAATTTTGACTGATTCCACTCAGTACTTTGTAATATTTTTAACAATTCTAGGAGAAAACAGACACTGGATAAATATTATAGAAAATGTTATTGGACTATAGATTATTGTAAGTTCCAATATTCATATCTTTAACTACTATTCATAATGTAGTAATTATTCAACTCTAATGAATATAGATGAAAAGCAGAGATGATCATGTAGCATGAGGGAAGTGTCTTTGGTATTTTCTTTTAGGGTAACCAATCTATATTAATGGGGAAAATGCTATTAGCAAGTCATTGCAGTAGCAAAAGTAATTTAACAGAGCAGCTGGAAAACTTTCAAGGCTTTAAAAATGCAGTCTATTTCCATGGCTCTGTAGCTATAACCACTCCTGAGTTATGCATCAAGATAAAATTGGTTCCTCAAATTAAGTACTGAGGTCACAATTTAATTATTTAAATAAGTAAATCACTGTTAAAACTACTTTTACTTTTCATTAAATCCCCTTAAAAATCAAGCTTTATCATTGTAGTGACATAAAATCTGACTTGATTAAAATATGTCAGCTTCAGACACTATTGAATTTTCTGTATTTAATGTGAACCACTTAAAGATATCTTGATTAGGGATATGGTATCAAGTTTCACAAAGAACAAATATATATTCTCTGAGTGTTACTATCAGGGACAAAATACTAAGATGTGTGGATCACTACCATGAATATTTTGATAATAAAGACAGCTTACAACAGGTATCAGTTATTAGTTGTACTTTGAAATTTTATGACTTTCATAAATAATAGAATTTTCTCTCTTCAACATAACTGATAAAACCTCACTGAGGTTTGCTGATATGTATTGACTAGTTCTAACAATTAAGATTACTCTTATCCTAGCAAGTTTTAAAGGATGTGATGAGCGAGGACCTGTTGTTAATTGAAGTATGATAATGAGGTGAGAATAAGAAATTGAGTACAATTTTCTTCCAAGTTAATTTGGCAAAATTTGGCACATTAACTTAAAGAAATTAAGATATAAGGTTTGCCTTTATATCAATTTTATTAAAAAAAGGGGGGGGAATGAGACAGTGCATTTTGTGTGAAAATCAAATGTTCTAATAAAAATGTTAGCAATCCATAAGATCACTTATTATCATGCATTTATGATGAACTATGAAATTCAGTGGTTTGATTCTGCAGATATTATCATGAATTTAAAGGATAACTAGTCCTTTCACACTAAACTAAAAAGAAACAAGTCATTCAGAAGATTCTCAGAAATAATCTAGAGCTACTTCCTAAATGTACTTTTGTCAAACCCTTTTCTAGGTCTTCTAAAGAATATATCTGAAAATCAACCAAATTTAAACTTCTCAAACAATTTTAATAACAGAACTAAATTCTTAGGTGCTTTTATTATAGGAATTTTAGTTGCTCTACAAACAAATTTAGTTTACTTTAGAATATATATATATCCACCTCAAAACAGGGCAGCAGCTAGGACATACAATGATGCTAAGTATAGCCTGACTATATATTTATAATATAATAACCAGACTATTATCAGCTTAATTCCTTCACTTTCTCCTCTGAATATCTAAAAGGACTTAAGAAAGCTAAAAAGCATCTATCTGAAGGAATAGAGATTAGACCCTTTCTAGAACATAATATATTGTTTTTGACTTCATTTCTGGAAATCAAAAAAGAATACGTGGGAAAGTTGAGTAGGTTTACTCCAGGTCATGGAATATGACTCCTGAAAAAGCCTAGGATCACTGTCAGGAAAAGTTGGTGGAAAAGATATGTTTATATCTTCCTTTAGGGAATTCCACATGGCACCTAAAATAAACGGGCCCCCTCTCACCATCCTCCCCACTCTGTCTATAAAAGAACAATTTCAAACCAACTAGTCTAGTCAAAATAAAAACTGTTACTTTCAGTAGACTGTCTATAATTATCCTAGGTTACAATGAACTGACCTGACTGGATATTTTATAATTTTAAGCTGCAGAACAGGTAGAAACTGTATAATACAGCTTTGGAACAGAGGCCACATGATTCTCTTCCAAGCAATGTGTTCAGACCTTATTTTTAACTTTCTTTCAAATGAGAGGGCAGCAAAGCCAAACAAAAAGATGTGAAGCTCATGCTGATGGTCAAGACCAAATAAAGACTAAATTTGGGATAAATGAGTGGGTCTTTTATTTTTAATTACTCCTTGCTTTCAGTCGTTCTTCTTCCCTCCACCCCTTAAATGACAGCATGCCTTTCCATTTCCAAACTATCAGTTCCCAACAGCAGCCAGTATATGTGCTTTTGGTCCTTTTGGAACTTACAATTGCAGTTACTAGGCTAGCCTGTGACTGGGATTATGTGATATGACAGAAATTTATAATAATTACACTCTCTCTTATACTTTAGATATAGTATTTTTGGATAACAAAGCACTTTATAATATGTTCTTACTTCAGATAATGCTGTCTGAGGGGCAATATGAGTA
>NC_067400.1:621234972-621281688 GCF_016432865.1 Antechinus flavipes
TAATACATTGGTCATGCAGCTGAGAATGACAATAGGTTTCTTTGTTTTTGTTATCCATTTGCTAAATAGCTATGTTAGTATTCTGGCATGGGAAATGGCTGAAAAGTACAATTTTTATTCCTGTGATGAATTTTAATTTTTTTAATTTGTCATACTTTAAGCAGACAAATAGCCTTATCCTCTTCTGAAAATCTCTCTTTGTATTTCCCTGTCTTTGTCTGTCTGTCTGTCTGTCTCTCTTTCTCTCTTTGTCTCTCTTCTTTCTCTTTTTCTCTCATTCTCACTCTCTATTCTTTCCTTCTAGATAAGGAGGATATGAAAAGATTTGCCTTTTCGATGCCCAGTGTTAATTAAGCTGAGCCTTATAAAAGATATGAATGAACAGTTTTGCCACAGGGAATGAAAAATAGCCCTACTATGTGTGAAATGTATGTTGCTGCTGCTCTTACAGTAAGAAAAGCATTTCCAAAAGTTATGTTATTACATTATATGGATGATATATTGGGAGGTGCACCTGAGGAGCAAATGTTAGAAGCATGTCTACAAAAGACCACAGAAACACTAAGAAACTACAAATCACACATAGCTCCAGAAAAAAATTCAACGACATGCTCCTTTTCAATAGTCAGGATATGAAGTATATCCTAAGGTGCTTACAGTATACAAGCTTTCTTTAAGAACAGAAAAGTTGAACACCTTAAATGACTTTCAGAAATTGGTAGAAGCTTTACAATGAATGCTTCAGTGTTAGGCTTGACTACCTATCAATTGCAATAATTATATGACATTTTAAGAGGAGACACTACTTTAGACTCACCACACCAGCTCGCAAAAGAAGCTCAAGAGACTTTGAGAGAAGTTGAACCGGCTTTATCCAATGTGGTTGAAAAGGCTAATCAAAAACCCTTGGACATATAAGTTTTTGGCTACAAAGAGGAACTCACAGCAGTCCTTCATCAAGGAGACAGTGTGATAGAGTGGGTGAACCTCCCAGCACAACTAGAACAAAGACTTACTCCTTACCCAGTGCTTGTGGCTAGAATTTGATTAAAAACCATTAAGCAAGTACCACAATTATCTGGAATAGAACCTGACAAGATATACACCTTTTGTACCAATGCACAAATTAATGTATGCTGTGAAACCATCCCAGAGTGGCAAAATTAATTGGCCACGACTCCAAATTTTACACAAGGGTCTTCATTAAAGATAACCCAGCTATTACATAATAGCACAGTAAAAGGCTGTACAGCTTGCTTTCCTTTCCAGGCTCCTACACTACCACCAGGAAAGAACCCTCGTGGTTTGAGACCCAAAGAAATTTGGCAAATGGATGTGACCCATCAGAAATCTTTTGGTCATCTATCTTTTATTCATGTTGTAGTAGACTTCTTTTCAGGATTAACTTTTGCAATACCAGGAGCGCTGGCTTCTTTATACAAGCTTTTGCAATTATGGGCATACCAAAAGCAATAAAAACAGTGTCTCCCTTTAAAATGTCATATAATGGTTGTAATTGATAAGATAGGTAGTCAAGGTAGATATAGGTAGTTAAGCCTAACACTGGATGCATCCATTGGATATCCATTGGAGAAAGTACATTGCAGACAGATTGCAGAAGACAAGCAGTGTGCACATTTCCCCTTTGCCCAGGGGATACATTGCATTAGTATCTCCACACTTTTTTCATTGTCAGCCATAGGAAAGAGCGTGCTTTCTCAGACTGGGATGCCGAGAGCACCCAACTATGCAGGTATTCCACCATATGTGTGCACAAGCATAGGCTTTCCCAAGGAGATCAATAGTTCTTTATAAGCCATTGGTGGTACAGCGAGAGCCATAGGGTAGATGCATATAGACCAAAGTCTAGAAAGGGATCTACATCCCAGATGTTTCCATGGAGATAAAGGAGCAGCTGCAAGTCTTTGAGTGCTCAGAGGTGCCAGTGCTCCTCCCCATTCAAATTTCAAAGGCTGACACTTTCAGCTCCTTCTTTGACCCAAATTCTTGGGGGTTTTTTGCTTCTAAAATTTCTCTTCAATCTCTCCATGAGAGTGAGCATTCTCTGCTTCATTGTTAAGGCTTTTTTATCTTGGTATAAAGGGAGGTCTCTGGAACTCTTTAATGGTGGTCCTCTGCTTTTCAATTGAAGCAAATATTTTTGGTTGCATATATGTTACTTCCTGGAAACATGAATGAAAGAAGAATGAATTGGTGATGGGAATAAAGAAGAAGTGATTGCTCAGGGCATAAAAAGCATCTGGAATTGGGGGCAGAATGTATCTTGAGAAATTGGGATCAAAGATGAGATGGTGAAGGAAGAAAGAGGGAATAAAAGGAAGGGGGTGGTAAATAAAAGAAGAATCTTCATAACACTAACTGTGCTAAGCATAATATAAGCACTTATAAACAGATAACGAATTCCTGCCCTCAAAGAGTTTATACCTTAAGTGGTATGAGCAACATATGCTTGGGATTTCAGCAGCAGAACAATAAAAGCCTGGAAATCCTCAGGTTTCTGCTACAGGACAAGATCTCTGAGTCCTTGAAAGGAAACAGGGACATTGTCCCACATGAGTGACCACTGCTACTGAGAAGGATAGGTGGGATCTAATGGTCAGAGTTCAGAGAAGACAGGATTCACTCAAGCAAGAGTGAGGATGGGGCTCGGTCTCCACCCAAGAATGACAAGGAAGGGAGCAAGAATAGGAGAGTTAGAATGGGCTGTGGTACAGGAGTGTAGGGAATGGGCCCACTATGCATCAGCCTAGGTATCTCCATGCTCCTCATAATGGGATTTGGGGAAGCCTGCCAGTAAGGGAAGGGAGAAGAGGAGAAAGGACTCACACGTGACTCATGCTGTCCCATCATGCTCACTTCTTCATCTGTAGGGAGAAGAAATTTTTATAAGCTCCATCAAGTTCCCAATATTAGACCCCACTCACACTCCCAGGATCCTGTCCCCTTCTTATCCAGAGACTTACATGTGGCTTCTTCATTGGATGTTCTAGGGTGAATGGAAGGAGGATGTCGAGACTGGCATCCTGGGTCCTATGTGGGAAGAAAAAATCAGGGCATGTTACCCAGCATCCACGTTCATCATAGGTTGTTCTCCACCAGGGTTACTCCATCCAGTGATGAAAGTTTGAGTTGGCATTTGTAGGGTGAGTTATTGGTAATTTGGGAAGATGAAATGAGTCTCTACCTTCTCCGGGCTTCTTTATGAACAGCCATTTTAAAGAAAGAGAAAGAGTAAAATCAGTTCAAGGGATTAAGTCCTCACCTCAATCTTCCCTTAACTTTAGGAGGTTTATCCCTTCCTCTTGATACAATGTGATACTCGCTGATACGATGGAGATAATAGCTTAGCAAGACCAAGAAGAGAAGGATGCTGGCACAACTGATGGCTCTAATGATAATGGTATCAGGTCCTGAAATGGAGAAGGATGTCAATTTTGCTTTTTTGATTATCTTGAAGTAGATTCCTCTTTGGTCCTTCACTCAGTGCCCATTGCCCCTTTCCTCCCGGAGTCTAGAATAAAAGCTGCACCAAAGCATTTGGAACCAGGGCTTTCCTCTCTAGTTTCTATTCATGGGTGTTGGAATCCTTACTAACTGCTAACTAATTAGAGTTGATCTAATCTTACAAGAAGATGTTTTGGGCAGAACCTGAAACAAGGTACTAAGTAGAACTAAGTTCAATGAGTTCACACCTCCCTTGAAGCTCGTTGGGCCAGAGAGCACTATGGGAGAAAACCCATAATCCCTCTCTCTCGTATCCCACAATTCCTCCCTCTTGGATAAAAGAAACAGACAGAAGCTCTCGGTCAGATTTCAGTAGAGTTACGCCAGAAGCCCTCTCTCCGAGGCAAGGCAGAATATTTTCCACTTGGCTGGCTGGTGGCAGAAGTGTTCTTCGGAGAGTGAAGATGCTACAAGTCGAGATTTCAGCGGAATGACATGAAGAGTTGGAGCTGGTGGAGGCTGAAGAAAATGAGGCAGAGGCTGAAGGACCAGACCTTTGGATTTGGTGACATTCGGAGAGAGCTCTTGGAACCAAGCAGAGAGATAGGCCTCTAAGCTAACCGGGCTATATTGGGACAATAAAAGATCTGAACTTTTATCACCTGGCTGCGTTTTGAGAAGAAAAACTCACACATTTTGGTGCCCTGAACGTGGGACAAACAGACCCCTCAGTGGATTTCAGTGGAAAAGCTACACCTGATTCAAGTGGAAAAGCCTCTGATCCTGATCCAGTGGAAAAGACTCATCAACCCAGAAATTAGGGTGAGTGCAACAAAGAAATTTTGTTTAAAAGAGTTAAAGTGGAATTTCAGCAAAGATGGGACAGATATTTAGAAAAGAGCCTGTTTCTGTTCAAGGAAAATGTTTAGAGAGCATTGTCAAAATTATGAAAGCCAAGGTTTAATTATAAGTTTACAGCAAATCACTGAATTTTTTACAAACTGTAAAGGACATATGTCCTGTTTCTCTCTTGATAAGGAATTAGATCTAAATGAATGGAAATTGGTTGGAGAGGATCTTTGTCAATTCTATGATAAAAATGGGCCTAACTCAATAATTAATACATATAATGTAATACAATTGGCTATAAGAAGTTATTTAAGTGATAGAATGATGAAAAGGAAAGTACAGGAGGAAGTGCCAACTTTACTAGGTGAAAAGGAGGACGAATCAGATGAGAATGGAGTTAATTACAATTCTGAGTATGATACTTCACAGCAGGAGGAATTAAGTGATTCCACATCTCATGACCCTCCCCCCGCAATTAACCGTTCATGGGTGGAACAAGGGGGAGGGAGGGAGACAGAAACACAGTCAACTTCTCCTGTAAAGCAGAATTTGACAAGATTAGAAAAAGCATTAATTAAAGCAAAAAATGAAGGAGAAGATATATCTGATTTTATAAATGCATATCCTGTGATTGAAGAGCTCGACTCCTCAGGTCAAAAAGAGAGAAAATACACTCCTTTTAATTTGGGACGCAATAGGCAAACAGGAGCTGTTGTACAAATCACTTTTGACCAACTAGCTGGTGAAGGTCAGTATGCAGAGAGTTCAGAACAGATTTATTATCCCATAACAGTCTATGAGCAAATTTCTAAGGCTGCAATAAAAGCCTGGAATTCTCTCCCTAGACAGAAAGATGGAAATAATGCTTTCACAAAAATAGAGCAAGGTCCCAACGAACCTTTTGCAGATTTTGTGGGACGTTTACAAACAGCTGTAATAAGAACCATTGGAGACAATGCAGCAACAGAAATAATGACTAGACATTTGGCTAAGGAAAATGCCAATGAGATTTGCAAGAGAATTATATGGGGGCTAGACAAAAATGCTTCTTTAGAGAAATCATAAGACGCTGTGCCACAGTGGGCACAAATGCTTATCATGCCCAGACTATGGTGAATTGGAAAGACAAGGTCCTTCTTGGCAGAGGAATTCTAGAGAAACTCGTCGATGTTTTCAGTGCGGAAAAATTGGACATTTGAGAGCTCATTGTAGATATGGAGATAGAGTGAGAAGACAGGGTGAGAGAAAACCCAAAACCCCATGTCCAAAATGTAACCGAGGCTTTCATTGGGCTCTAAATGTATATTGACCCAGAGGAATGAGAGGCAGGGCCCAGCTCAAAGTATCAATCAAAGGACAGGTGGGGCATGATAGCAGCTGAGGTTACACCCAGAGAGACTTTAGAAATTCAGAACTCTGATGTCATCAACCAACAGAAAAGCAATCAGGATTACAGTTGGGAAGAATACAGCCTTTTAAGACAACAAGACAATATCCAATGCAAACAGCTCCAATGTAATTACCAGATGATGAGGAGAAATCCCAAAAGTGGTAAATAGAAGAGAATTAGATAGGTTAAGGCTTGGGGAAGAGGATCTGCTTATATTTCCACAGATGAAGAAAGAATCAGATGGCTGACAATGAGACTGTCAAAAGGATTCTTAAAATCTTCAGAAATCATTGGGTTCCCTGAGATGAAAAATTGTTGATGAGACTTTTTGCAGTACTTCAGAGCTTACAGGAATTATTAGATTCCTGGCACATGAACTAATGGACAATGGATTCCTTATGGACTATTTCTAGGACTTATGTAAATTTTCAGGTCGATTTATGTTGTTACATTACTACTAGCCTGTGTTATATTACTATGTGCTTATGTATTTTAAGCAATTGCAAGAATCATTGGATTTCTTGAGATGAAAGATTGTTGATGAGACTTTTGCAGTAGTTAAATTTTCATGTTGATTCATGTTATTTGTTACATTACCACTAGCCTGTGTTATATTGCTGTGTGCTTTTGTAAATTATGTATAATGCCTCCCATATTGATGGATTTATGTATACCATGTATATCTGTTACAAAGTTCTGGCCCATATTGATGGATTTATGTGTACCCCTTCAGAAACCCCCTATGTTTTAAAACAAAAGAAAGGGGAGATGTTGGAATCCTTACTAACTGCTAACTAATTAGAGTTGATCTAATCTTACAAGAAGATGTTTTGGGCAGAACCTGAAACAAGGTACTAAGTAGAACTAAGTTCAATGAGTTCACACCTCCCTTGAAGCTCGTTGGGCCAGAGAGCACTATGGGAGAAAACCCATAATCCCTCTCTCTCGTATCCCACAATTCCTCCCTCTTGGATAAAAGAAACAGACAGAAGCTCTCGGTCAGATTTCAGTAGAGTTACGCCAGAAGCCCTCTCTCCGAGGCAAGGCAGAATATTTTTCCACTTGGCTGGCTGGTGGCAGAAGTGTTCTTCGGGAGTGAAGATGCTACAAGTCGAGATTTCAGCGGAATGACATGAAGAGTTGGAGCTGGCTGGAGGCTGAAGAAAACTGAGGCAGAGGCTGAAGGACCAGACCTTTGGATTTGGTGACATTCGGAGAGAGCTCTTGGAACCAAGCAGAGAGATAGGCCTCTAAGCTAACCGGGCTATATTGGGACAATAAAAGATCTGAACTTTTATCACCTGGCTGCGTTTTGAGAAGAAAAAACTCACCACACATGGGTCTCAATCTTACCTTTCTCTGGAAAAGTTAAAATGTTTCCACGTAGAAACCAGATGAGATGTATGTAAGCCAACCGACAATCATTTATTACAGATCAAAAGAAATACATCGGGTTATGTGGACAAGGGGATTCATTGTAATGCAAAAAGGAATAATTTCATCCACATAGGATGTTTGTTGGTAAATTGTCTTTGAGAAATATATAACTAGGGGCAGCTAGGTGGTGCAGTGGGCACATCACCAGCCCTGAAGTCAGGAGGACGTGAGTTCAAATTTGACCTCAGACACTTAATATTTCCTGGCTGTGTAACCCTGGATAAGTCACTTAGCCCCAAATGATTCAGCCAAAAAAAAGAGAGAGAGAACTAGTAATAGGATTACAGGATCAAAAGAGATACCAATTCTTGACTTTTCTCTCATAATCCAATTTTCTGTATCTTTAGACCAGTTCTCCACCTGTGTATAGAGCATAAATAAAATCTGCAGATCCAAATAATGATTTAACAAAAAAATTCCAAAATAAAAACTGATCAGAGAAATAAAGAAATACCATTGGATAGTTACAAGAATTTTTTTTTAATAAAACAACATATTAAAACCTTTACAATGAAAATAAAGCAATCTAGAGGGAGCAAAAAAAAATGAGACATTATAACGCACACATTAACATAATAGAAAAGGCGAAAAGAGTAATAAAGAAGACAGGAATTTCCTAAAAATTAGAAAAATGCAAACCTAGTTAAAATAACAATAACACAGGAGATGTTTTAAAATAGAGGAGAAATAGATAAATAGAAAAACAAATAATTGTGGAAAAGATAAAAATCTAAGATTTTTGAAAAGATTAACATAATAAATAAACATAAGAGAATATATCATATATTCTAATATAAAACAATAAACTGTACTATACATTACAATATAATATAACATATCCAATATAAGATGATTTGATATGATATAATGTAATATAATATATTGTCGATTTTCATAAAGAATGATAATATAACATCATAGTAGAATGAATCATATACAATAACAGAAAAAGTAGAATATATAATAATATAATATATCAGAATTTCATATAGAATGATAACATAATATATAATAATATAATATAATATAATATATCATCCATTTTCATATAGAATGTTAATATAACCCATAATAGAATGAATCATATACAAAAATAGAAAAGAGTAGAATATATAATAATATGGTATAATATATCATAGCATTTCATATGCAATGATAATCCATTATTATATAATATAATAATATCAAATATCATATGGACTAAAAATAGAATATGTGATCTAATAAAATATAATATTTCATAAAAGTATGTGAAGAAAGAAAATATTACATACTATAACATTATATTAGAATATAACATAATTAATAAGATAAAGTAATAAAAGTATAATAAATATATAATGTTGTATTATAAATGTTATATTATATATAATGTAAAATGTAACATAATAAAATTTCTTATAAAATAATAAGATATTATAATATGATATAATAATTATCTATACATTATATAATAACGTTAGATATAAAACATAATATATTATAGAACTTTGCATACAATAATAATACAATATTGTATTATAATAATATAATAGAATATATCACATAATATAAATTAATAAAATATATGGTACAATATACTATAATATAACATAACATGAAATAATACAATGTGATATGATAAGATGTAACATAATATATGTTAAAATTTCATATACAATGACATCACATAATATAACCATAGAAATTATCATAGAACATAAAACATTATAGAATAATATATTATGCTATAACGTACAATATAATATATAGTATGATAGGATATGATAGTATATAATATAATGTACTATAATCTCATACAAATTTCTATAGAATGATAACATAATATATAATAATATGAGAGATACTGATAGAATATACTAATAGAATAAACAATATATAATAATATAATACATAGTGATATATATTAATATGGTATAATACAACACAATATAATATAATATATCAGAATTTCATATA
The DNA here is from genome assembly GCF_016432865.1 of Antechinus flavipes. Lineage (NCBI taxonomy): Eukaryota > Metazoa > Chordata > Mammalia > Dasyuromorphia > Dasyuridae > Antechinus > Antechinus flavipes. The sequence continues at coordinate 621,244,073 of NC_067400.1, forward strand.
GAATGATAATATAACATTTACTATAATATTATAAAAGAATATATCATATATAATAATATAAAATCTTGCTGCGTAAAAACTTGAAAAATAATATTCTTTTATATGACATGACATGTAATAATATAATATATCATAGAACATGATATAGAATGATAATATAACATATTAACATATATCCTATATAATAATATAAACTAATAAGAGTAATAGAAATAATATTATATAATATTTAATATGAGAGAACAAAGAAATTTTATAGAATGTTAAAATAACAATATAACATATCATAGAATTTCATATAGAGTTTTATTACAACATATTATGATTTAATAAAATATTTTTTATGTTATATTATCATTCTATACCATGTTCAATGATATATTATATTATTACATGTCATATCATATAAAAGTATACTATTTTAAAATTTTTTACGCACCAAGGTTTTATATTATTATATATGATATATCCTTTTGTTATACTATAGTATAATATGTTATATTATCATACTATATGAAATTCTGATATATCATATCCCTATTATGTTGTATTGTATTGTGTTATATTGTAGGTTATATAATGTTATATTAAAACATATTAATATATATTAGATGTATTATAATATATTATCATATATTATATATTCTATAATAATGTTATGCACCATTCAATAGGAAATTATGAGATACTATATTACATTATATAATATCTTACCACATCATATCATATTATATTTAGTATATTATATTGGATCTGTTGTATTATACAATATTATACAACATTATTTTATAATGTTTTATATTCTATTTTATTATTATGTATGATATTCGATATTATTGATATGAAATTATATGATATATTCAATTACATCATATCACAACATTTTATATTATGTCACGTTGTGTTATATCATATCATATATTGTATTATTTTATATTATGTGATATATTCTATTATTTTATTATACTATAATGTTCTATTGTTATTGTATGCAAAAGCCTAGGATATTTTAGGTTTTATATATAACATCTTATATATGCTATAGACTATTATTAAATTATATTATAATATATTATCATTTTAGAAGAAATATTATATATTACATTTTACATTATATATAATATAATATAATAAAATACAATACAACATTATATGTTGTATTGTACTACATTTTATTAGTTTATATAATTAGATATGATATATGCAAATATAATATTATAGTATGTAATATTTACATGATATACACTATTATTATATCACAATATATTTTCTTTCAATATGAAATTCTGATTTACTACATTTTATATATAATATAAGATGTTATTTTGTACTACATTTTATTACTTTATATTATTATACATGATAAATTTTAATAGTTCATTATACAATGAAATATTATCATTTTATAAGTAATTTTGAGATATATTTTATCATATCATATTATTATACATTCTATGCCATTCTCATAGATCATATATTCTGTTATATATATTATGATATATTATAATTGTATATAAAATTCTATGATATAACATTTCATATTATTATATATTCTATTCTATTATATCATTACATATGACATATTCTATAATGATGCTATATTATAATTGTATATAAAATTCAATAGAGTATATTACATTATATCATATAATATCACATCATATAAGAAATTATGTCATATTAAATTTCATTATATTACATCATAATTTCTAACATTTTATTAGTATATATGATATATTTTATTATTTTATTGTATTATGAAATGTTTTATTATCTTTGCCTACAAAATTCCAAGATATATCCTATTATACAATGTCATATTGTTTTATTATATTTATTATTTTATGCTATTATATATGATATATTCTATTAAAACCTGATACATTATCATTCTATATTACATTCTATGATACATTATATTATATTTATTATATATGATATTTCATAAGATATTATTTTATGATATTTTTATTCTTTTATTTTGCATTATTATATATCGTATAGTCTATAATTATTTTATGGTATGATATATTATCATTGTGTATGAAATTCTATGATATATTATATTATATTTTATCATATTGTATAATACATTATACTGCATTGTATTTATTATATTATTTCATGTTATATTTATTATATGATGTTATATGACATATTACATAATATGATGGGATATATTTTATTATTTTATTGATTCTTATTATAATATGTGATATATACTATTATTGTATTATATTATAATATGTTATATTATCATTATATCTGAAATTGTGTGATATATTACATTATTATATGATATATTATTATATAATATTATAATGTGTTATATTAATGTTATATAAGTAATTCTTTGATATATTATGTTATATATTATATTATTTTATATTGAATTCATTAGTTTTTATCTTGACATAGGATATATTCCCTTTTAATATGTTATGTTATCCATATGTATGAAATTCTATGATAAATTATATTTAATCATATCATATCATGTTTTATTTTATTATTTTACATTGTAAGATTTTATATTATTCCATATGATATCTTTTATCATTTTATTATGATATGCTATAATATCATTTTATAGGACATTTTATGGTATATTTTATTATATTATATTGTATTCTCTTATAATACATTATATTAAATATTATAATATTTTTTCATATTATATCATATTTGTATACAGCATATGCTATATCATAAGTCTAAATGAAATTCTATGATATATCATTATATCATATATCATAATATATAATTGCATATTATTGTATATGATATATTCTATTCTTCCATCATATTATGTTAAATTATAATTCTATAAGAAGTTCTATGTTATATTACATTACAAGATACATATGGCATAATCTAATCTAATCTTTTATTATGTTATTTTATACTCTATTTTGTTAGTTTATATAATTATCATATTATATATTCTAATGACTCATTATAATACATAATATTATCATTTTATAAAAACTTCTTTTATATATTATATCATATCATATTATATTACACTATCTTATATTGTAGTATATTTACTGTATTTTATTAATATGTATAACAAGACATTATATCATATGATATGATAAAATAATTTTTATAATTTCTTGTTATAATATATGATGTATACTATTATTATGTCATATTATGTTATCATTTTATATTAATACTATATTATCGTAGAATATATGATATATTATTGTATTATATTATGTTATAATATGTGATGTTAATATCCTAAAATGAATTCTTTGATATATTATATTATATTATATTATTTTGTATTATACTTATTTGTTTATATTATTATATGGGATATATTCTATTCTTATATGTTATTTTATCACTCCAAATAAAATTCCAAATTATCATTCCAAATAAAATTATATTATATTATATTTTATTATTTTACACGTAATATTTTATATAATTATATATGATATATTCTATTATTTTATTACAATATTATATTATTAATCTACATGAAATTCTATGACAAATGTTATATTATACCTTATAAGTTATATAGAATTTATCATAAATTACATATGATATTGTATCATATATTGTGTCAGATTTAGTCCTATATGTTAGTATATATGATACATTCTATTTTTATATGATTTTATAATATGGTGTATTTTCATTCTATATGAAATCCTAGGATATATTACATTATATTATATTACAACATATGAAATCACATCATATTATTTTATCCTTTTATATTTTGTATTATTGTTTATAATATATTTTATTATCATTGTATATTATCTTTCTTTATGAAATTCTATCATATATTATTATGTGGTACATTATATTAATTTATATTATTAAGTACACTGTATTCTATTATAATGTGTTATATTATCACTGTAGGATAAATTCTTTCATATATTGTATTATATATTATAAAATTATGTTACTTTATATTATATATTATGAAGTATTCTATTATATATATTATATTTATTACATTATATCACATTATACTTATATTGTTCTATTTTTATCATATTATATTATTTTGCATTATACACTACTATATATTATTTTATTATTTTTAATATTATATTTCTTATTATGTTGTATTAATATGTGTTGTATTTTTGCAATAAGAAATTCTTCACTATATAATATTATAATATATTATATATTATATATTACATTTCATAAAATTATACTACATTTATTTGCTTATATTGTTATATATGATATATTCTTTTAGTATGTTTTATCATAATATGTTATATTTTATAGGAAACTATGATATATTGTATTATATTTTAAAATATTATATGTTATATCATATTATATAATTATATATAATATTGTATTTATTATATTATGTCATATTATACTTAGTATATTGAACCACATTATATTTACTATATTATTTTGTATTATTTAATTATATATGATATAGTCTATCATCATATTATATTATTATATGTTACATTTTCATTGTATAAGGAATAATTGATATATTATATAATATTATATCAGAATATTAAATATATTTTTATCATGTATTACATTATTATATAGAATTTATTATCTTCTCTTCAATTATAATATGTTCTATTATCATTATATAAGAAAGTTCATGATATATCCTATTATATGATAAATTATATGATATTGAATTTTATTAAATTATGTTATTTTTTGTTATTATAAATTCATATATGATATTTTCTATTGTGATATTGTATTCTAATACATTATATAATGGTTCGATTTCAGGATATATCATATCATAATAGAATATTTAATATTACATTGTGTTATATTATATTATGTTTTATATTATTATATGTGATATATTCTATCGTAATATGTTATATTATCGTTGTATAATTAATTCAATATTATATGTTATAGAATATTATATTATTATAGGTGATAATATAATATTACATAACATAACATTATACATAATATTATTTACTTGTTATATTCTATTATCACATTATAATATTGTATGTTATTTTATCATTGCATAAGAAATTCTATAATATATTTTAATGTATATCACATTATTCTTAATATATTATTTTATTATATTAAAACATGATTATTATCATTCGATTATAAAAGATCATGTATTTTATTGTATCACAATATATTATTGTACAATACAATAATATATTGTATAATAATAATTGTATTGTATCATGTATAGCATTTTCATTCTGTTTGAGGTTACTTGTTGGCATTATATTTTCTTTCTCAGTTTTGTTTAATTTTGATTTGATTTTTCTTGGGAAACAAGGTGATTTTATCCATGTGTGCATATATTGGTATTAACATCCATTGAATCTGTTATATTATACTATATTATTTTGTAATGTTTTATATTCTATTTTATTATTATGTATTATATTTGATATTATTGATATGAAATTATATGATATATTCTATTACATCATATCACAACATTTTATATTATATCATGTTATGTTATATTATATCATATATTATATTGTATTATTTTATATTATGTGATATATTCTATTATTTTATTATAATATAATGTTCTATTGTTATTGTATGCAAAAGTCTATTATATATTAGGTTTTATATATAAAATTTTATATATGCTATATGTTAGAATCCTTACTAACTGCTAAGTAAATAGAGTTGATCTAATCTTACAAGAAGTTGTTTTGGCCAGAACCTGAAACACAGTACTAAGTAGAACTAATCAAGACAAGGCTTGTGTTCCCACCTTTACTCAAGGGAGTCCACACCTTAAAGCTCTTTGGGCCAGAGAGCACTATGGGAGAAAACCCATAATCCCATTCTCTCAAAAGGTTCACATATAAGGCGAGACAGCCATTCCAGAACACATCTTTTTTCCTCTTGGCTGGCTGATCGCGCTGGACTCGAGAGGAACGACTCTGCTGCAGAGAACACTTTTGACGGACTTCAGTGGAGCTACGCCAGAAGCCCTCTCTCCGCGGCAAGTTGGTGGCTGGGCTCCCCAGAAGGAGATAAGAGAGATCTTCCATCTCTGTCTTGGTTGGAGGCAGAAGAAAGCAGAGGCAGAGGCTGAAGGACAGAACCTTTGGATTTGGAGACATCAGAAGGGCTCCAAGCCTCTAAACCGGCTGTGCCTTTGAGAAGAACTAACTCCAACATTTGAACTCTTAACAGCTATAGACTATTATTATATTATAGTATAGTATAGTATAATATATTATCATTTTAGAAGAAATATCATATATTACATTTTACATTATATATAATATAATATAACATAATACAATATTATATGTTGTATTGCACTACATTTTATTAGGTTATATTATTAAATATGATATATTCTTATATAATATTATAGTATGTAATATTTACATGATATACACTATTATTATATAAAAATATATTTTCTTTCGATACAAAATTCTGATTTAGTACATTTTATATATAATAAAATATAGGATGTTATTTTGTACTACATTTTATTAGTTTACATTATTATACATGATACATTTTAATATTTCATTATACAATTAAATATTATCATTGTATAAGTAATTTTGAGATATATTATATTTTATCATATCATATTATTATACATTCTATTCCATTCTCATACAGGATATATTCTCTTATTCTATTATATTTATTATGATATATTCTATGATATAACATTTCATATTATTATATATTCTATTCTATTATATCATTACATATGACATATTCTATAATGATACTATATTATAATTGTATCTAAAATTCAATAGAGTATATTACATTATATCATATCATGTCACATCATATAAGATATTATGTCATATTGAATTTCATTATATTACATCATAATTTATTACTTTTTATTAGTATATATGATATATTCTATTATTATTTTGTATTATGAAATGTTTTATTATCTTTGCCTAAGAAATTCCATGATATATCCTATTATATAATATGTCATATGGTTTTATTATATTATTTTATATTATTACATATGATATATTCTATTGAAACCTATTACATAATCATTCTTTACTACATTCTATGATACATTGTATTGTATCATATTATAATTTTTAAATATGGTATTTCAAAAGATATTATTTTATGATATTTTTATTCTTCTATTTTGCATTATAATATATCTCATAGTCTATGATTATTTTATGGTATGATATGTTAAATTATCATTGTATATGAAATTCTATGATATATTATATTATATCTTATCATATTGTATAATACATTATACTGTATTATATTTGTTATATTATTTCATGTTGTATTTATTATACGTTGTTATATGACACGATATTACATAATATGATAGCATATATTTTATTATTTTATTAATTCTTATTATAGTATGTGATATATACTATTATTACATTATATTATGATATGTTATATTATCATTATATCTGAAATTGTATAATATATTGCATTATTATATGATATATTATTATATAATATTATAATGTGTTATATTAAAGTTATGTAAGTAATTCTTTGATATATTATATTATATTATATATTATATGATTTTATATTGAATTCATTAGATTTTATCATGACATAGGATATATTCTCTTTTAACATGTTATATTATCATTATGTATGAAATTCTATGATATATTATATTTCATCATATCATATCATATTTTATTTTATTATTTGACTTTGTAAGTTTGGGTATTATTCCATATGATATCTTTTATCATTATATTATGGTATTCTATAACATCATTTTATAGGAAATTTTATGGTATATTTTATTATATTATATTCTCTGATAATACATTAGGTTATATATTATAATATTATTTCATATTATATCATATTTGTATACAGTATATGCTATATCATCATTCTAAATGAAATTCTATGATATATCATGATATCATATTATACCAAAATATATAATTGTATCTTATTATATATGATATATTATATTCTTCTATCATATTAGGCTATATTTTCATTATATAAGAAATTCCATGATATATTACATTACAAGTTATATATGACATAATCTAATCTAATCTACTTTATTATGTTATTTTGTACTCTGTTTTGTTAGTTTACATTATTATTATATTATATATTCTAATATCTCATTATATTATGTAATATCATTTTATATAAACTTCTTTGATATATTATATCATATTATATTATATTACATCATATTAAATTGGAGTATATTTACTATATTATATTAATATATATAACAAGACATTATATCAAATTATAACATAATTTTTATAATTTCTTATTATAATATATGATGTATGCTATTATTATGTCATATTATATTATCATTTATATGAATATATATTATGGTAGAATATATGATATATTATTGTATTATATTATGTTATAATATGTTATGTTAATATTCTAAAATAAATTCATTGATATATTACATTATATTATGTTATTTTGTATTACACTTATTTTTTTATATTATTATATTGGATATATTCTATTCTTATATGTTATTTTATCACTCCAAATAAAAGTCTATGTTATATTATATTATATTTTATTATTTTACACTGTAAGATTTGATATTATTATATACAATGTATTCTATTATTTTATTACAATATGTTATTTTATTAATCTATATGAAATTCTATGACAAATGTTACATTATACATTATAAGTTATATAGGATTTAACATAATTATATATAATATTGTATCATATATTATGTTACATTTAGTCATGCATTTTAGTATATATGATACATTCTATTTTCATATGACTTTATAAAATGTTGTATTGTCATTCTATAAGAAATCCTAGGATATATCACATTATATTATATTGCAATATATGAAATCAGATCATAATATTTTATCCTTTTATATTTTGTATTATTGTATATGATATATTTTATTATCATGGTATATTATCTTTATGAAATTCTATCATATATTATTATGTGGTACATTATATTATTTTATATTATTAAGTACAATGTATTCTATTATAATGTGTTATATTATCACTGAAGGATAAATTCTTTCATATATTGTATTATATATTATAATATTATGTTATTTTATATTATATATTATGGAATATTTTATTTTATATATTATATTTATTACATTATATCACATTATACTTATTATATTGTTCTATTTTTATCATATATTATTTTGCATTATTTACTATTATATGTTTTTTATTTTTAATATTATATTTATTATTTTGTTGTATTAATATGTGTTGTATTTTTGCAATAGGAAATTCTTCATTATATAATATTATATTATATATTATATATTATATGTCATAAAATTATATTACATTTATTTGTTTATATTGTTACATATCATATATTCTTTTAGTATATTTTATCCTATGTTATATTTCTTATTATAGGAAATTCTATGATATATTGTATTACTTTTTAAAATATTATATGTTATATCATATTATATATTATATAACATAATTATATATAACATTGTATTTATTATATTATGTCATATTATACTTAGTATATTGTACCACATTATATTTATTATATTATTTTGTATTATTTAATTATATATGGTATATTCTATCATTATATTCTATTATTATATATTACATTTTCATTATATATGGAATAATTGATATATTATATAATATTGTATCAGAATATTAAATATATTTTATCATGTATTACATTGTTATATAGAATTTATTATCTTCTCTTGAATTATAATATGTTCTATTATCATTGTATAAGAAAGTTCATGATATATCCTATTATATATTATATGATATTCAATTTTATTATTTTATATTATTTTTTGTTATTATAAGTTCATATATGATATTTTCTATTGTGATATTGTATTCTAATACATTATATAATGGTTTAATTTCATGATATATCATATCATATTAGAATATTTAATAATACATTGTGTTATATTATATTATATTGTAAATTATTATATGATATATTCTATTGTAATATGTTATATTATGCTATATTATCATTTATAAGAAATTCAATGATGTGCTATATTATACATTATAATATATGTTATAGAATATCATATTATTATTGGTGATAATATAATATTACATAACATACCATAATATAATAATAATTGTATTGTATCATTTATACCATTTTCATTCTGTTTGAGGTTGCTTCCTGGCATTGTATTTTCTTTCTCAATTTTGTTTAATTTTGATTTGATTTTTCTTGGGAAATGAGGTGATTTTATCCATGTATGCATATATTTGTAGTAACATCCATTTAACAATTTATATAACATATATTGGCTAATTTGTCTTCTATGGAGGGAGTGAGGGTCCGCACTCCTCACTCCCTCATCCCCTGCACTTTGAGTCTAAAGGAATGCTTCTTTGCTGGCTGCCAGTTGACATGTGTGTGAGTGTCTCCTTGTCTCTGTGAGTGGGTACAAGTGAGTGGATGTGTCCGTGAGCATGCGTGTGTGGTAGCATGGGCCTGTGTGTGCTTGTGTGTGTTTCTAGATGTCCTAGGTGTCCAAGGGGCTGCTCTTCCTTAGAAGAGGGAATCCCAGGAAAAGTCTGGGATGGTGAAAGGAGACCCCTGGCCGCTGTAATCATTGTGAGAGAAAGGTGCCGTCTCCGAAGTTCTTGGAGCCTCGGGTGAATCATCTGAGACCGTCTCTGTGAGAGAGGTCCAGATTTCCTGTTGAAGACTTTGGCCTTCTTGGGCTCTAGGGACAGGATTCATTGGCTTGGAGGGCACAGAGGGGAGACAGTCGCTACTGGTCCCCTGAGAGGTTTCTGAGAGACAGCCGGACGCCTCCAGTAGGGAGAACAGATCCTCCTCGGGACTGGGCTCATAAGGCATGGCAAGTGGAGAAGTGGAGGGCCCCATGGCCATATCTTCCAAGCTTGGCAGGCTCCTGCTATTGCTGCTGCTGGGAGTGGATTGAAAGAGAGAATGCAGGGGTGGCTGGGACTGCTGGGAGCCACTCCAGAGAACAGGGATCCCGCTGCTGTTACTCAAGGTAGGAGCCTCCTGGACACCTAGCAGGTGGCCAGGGTCCTCAGAAGCTGCTACTGAGAAGATGTGGGGGCTGGATGCTGCAGCTGTAAGAAGCTGGTCCTGGACTTCTCCATCATCCCTCCCTGAAGCCTGAGGAGATAAACGTCTCTTCTTGGGAGCTCTTTCAGCCAGTGCTGAATCTTCCAGTTCAGTCTGGGTCAAATGGGCCCAGATTTGCTCTTGAACACTTGGCTCTCCTTGGGTTCCAAGGACAGGGTGCAGAGGTTGGGATGGGTGGCAGTCCCCACTGGTGCCCTGGGAGGATTCTGCTGGGAATGTGAGCACCTGCAGTAGGTCAAACAAATTATCTGGATTGGAGCCAGAAGATGCTGCAAGTGGAGCAGTGGAGGGCTCCAGGTCGGGGTTCAGGGCCCCAACATGCAAGGTTTCCAGGCCATTGCTGCTGCTGCTGCTGGGAGTGGTCTGAAAGAGAGAGTGCAATGGTGGCTGGGATTGCTGGGAGGCACTCCAGGGAACAGGGATCCCATTCCTGCTTTCTGGGACACTAGCCTCCTGGACACCCAGGAGGTGGCCAGGGTCCTCAGAAACTGCTTCTGAGATGATGTGGGGGCTGGATGCTGCAGCTGCAAGAAGCTGGTCCTGGGCTTCTCCATCATCCCTCCCTGAAGCCTGAAGAGATAAACATTTCTCCTTGGGAGCTCTTTCAGCCTGTGCTGAATCTTCCAGCTCTGTCTGGGTCAGATGGGTGCAGATTTGCTGTTGATCACTTGGCACTTCTTGGGCTCCAAGGACAGGCTGCAGAGATAGAAATGGGTGGCATTCCCCACTGGTGCCTTGGGAGGGGGCTGCTGGGAATGTGGGCGCCTGCAGTAGGGTGAGCAGATCCCCTTGGCCAGAGCCATACAACACGGCAAGGGGAACAGTACAGGGCTGCGGGCCGGGGTTCACGGCCACAACTTGCCAGGTTGCTAGACCATTGCTGCTGCTGCTGCTGCTGGGAGTGGAGTCAAAAATATAGGACAGGGGCTGCTGGGGCTGCTGCATGGCCCAGCAGGCAGCGGGCATCGCGCTGTCCCTGCCCTGCACACCGGCTTCTTCTGTTACCAGCAGGTCGCCGGGGTCCTCAGACGCTGCTTCGGGGGAGGAGTTGGCGCTGCCTTCTGTAGCTGGAAGCCGCTGGGCCTGCGATTGTCCATGAGCCCTCGCTGAGGACACGGCGGGGCTGCCTGAACCACCAGGACACTGACGCCTCTTCTTCGGAGCTCTTTTCCCCCGGGCTGCCTCTAGGAAATCTGTCTGGGTCCCCCGAGTGCAGGTTTCCCTGTGAAGCCGTGGAGGTTCCCGGGCTCCGGGGACGGGCTCCTGGGGCTTTGAGAGCACTGACTGGAGACAGTCCAGTCTGTGCCCCGGGGAGGTTGGGACCAGGGACACGGGCTCCCCCGTTCCGGACCCCGTAGCCGCTCGTCTATCTTGGGAACGCGTTGCGGCTGCAGAAGTGGGGGGCAGCAGGCTTGGGGGAAGGGCGGCGGCCTGGGCCCAGAGTGGCTGGGGGCCCTGGAGCCCCTGGCCGGGGGTAGAGCTTCCCCGGTCCGGGTCTCGACCCTCTGGGAGCAATGGCCGTTGGCCGGCGGGGGCCCAAGCCGCTTCGGCACAAGAGTCGGCGGCGGCTGCTCCGGGCGGTTGCCCAGCGCTCAAGCCTCTTGCCGAGGGGGCGTCTCTCCGAAAGGCCCTAGCATAGGGATTGTGGTCGATTTTGAGGCGGATGATCTCAGCGCTGCGATAAGCAGTCACGGCAATGAACTCGGTCTCGGGGAAGGAGAAGATGTGGCTCCGGGAGGGCGCAGCCGGCGCTTCCTGGTCTCCGCAGCCCAGTTCTTCAACGTGGAGCCGGGGCCGGTACCTGTGCTGAGACTGGAGCCAGATGGCGCGGCTGGCGCTCTGGGCCGCGGGCTCCGCGTTCGTGAGCCTGAGTGTTTTAAAGGCGACCTCTCGCTGCATCCAGTGGGCGCCCGTGTTGGGGGAGTCTGGGTGCGGATAGAGCTGGTTGCCGGGAACGCTGCTCTCTTCGGGTTCATAGGGAGCCCACCGGGCCTTCTCATAGCGCCAGTGATGCAGATCGGTGCGCACCATGTCCACAAAGACGCGGTAACGGGCCCGGGGCTCCATGCCCCGGATTTGGTAAGCCAGGAAGGGGAACATGGCCCGGCCCGCCCTTTTGAGCAGCATTTCGTTCTGCTGCCCATGGAACGTGAGCCACAGGGAATGGTTGCAGAGGACGACTTGGAGGGTTCCGGAGCAAGCGGCGCCGCAGCTGGGGAGCAGAGGCTGGACGTGCCCGGCTGCGGACGAGCCGTTCGGCTCGGAGGGATGAGCCGTGACGGGAGAAGGGCCGAGATCCGCGCCCTGCGGGGCGTCGGTAGCGCAGGGGTGCGGGGGCTCGTTCTCAGCTCCGCCACCGTCCGGCTGGGACTGCCGGGAGGGGCGGCGCTGCCCCGCGGCCCTGCCACTTTGGGCCTTCTTGGCCACGGGCATGGCAGCCTTAGGACGCAGCGGCGCTGTCGGAGGGGAGCGGCGCTTCTGGACCGGCCAAGTCCCGTTTGGGGCTGGCCCAGCAGCAAAGCTTCTGACGCCCGCGCGTTTTCTGGGGAGACTTACCTGCCAACCGCTGGCTTCCGGGGGCACGGAGACACTGCCTGAGCGCCCCGGGACACGCTGGCTCTCTGGGTGGTTCTCCGACTCAGGGAAAGTGGTGACAATCTCTAGGTCCGCCGCGGGTCACGAGCAGGCCCAAGGGACGGCAGCCTGACAAGGAGGCGTTCTTCTAAGGCCGAGAGGCCAGGGACAGCGAGCTTCCACAAAGCTCTGTGGCTAGCTGCCAAATGAGCGCCTTCCCTAGGAGCCTCTCTTTATATAGAGGAGCTGGCTGCCTCCGCCCACGTCATCAAGTGCACCTCCCCCTCCTTACAGGAGACCCCTCTCATTTCCCTTGGTCTGCCTGCGGGCTTCCAACAACCCGCCAATAAAGGTCGGCCTCTCTCTCCCTTCCTCCCACTTTCTCCCCTTCCCCTCCTCCCTTAGATGAAATGAAAATTTGCATTTCTCTGATTAATAATGACTTGGAGCATCTTTTGAAATGGTTAGAAATAGTTTCAATTTCTTCATCTGAGAATTGTCTGTTCATATCCTTTGATCATTTATCCATTGGACAATGACCTTGCCTCCTTATTAACAAGTATGTTTCTAGTCACCTCCCTTGGGGTGGGGGTGGGAGTGGGGGAGGCTCTTTTCCAAGTATCTGCCCCATTTCAGGTAGAAAATGAAAGCTACTATTTTAGCCCTCTGTTGTAATACTCACCCTATTTCCAGGTCACAGGGACTTCTTCACTGAAATTAAGATCGAGTTGCATACGGATCCTTAGTCCAATTTAGTAGCAATATATTATATCCGGGCTAGCTTTGGGGAGGGGGGAGGGGCTCAGGAGCATTCAGAGTGGGGATCAATCAAAGTCCTTGATCTTTAGGAGGAGAAGTGAAGGAGGCAGGCAAGCTGCCCTTGGGCTTGCCAAAGATGAATCCTGAACTATGGAGTCTAGAGCCTGAAGTCCTCTCTCCTCAGCATGCTGTGAGAGAGAGACCCTTTCCCACCATCCTCCAATCCTTGCTTACAATTACCTCACCACACCACATTCAGCAAGCTCCAATTGTGGGGAGAGCTATCACATCACCTTATCATATAGAACCATGACCTCACATTGAGCACATAATTAGCTTCAAGTGCTGTATCAGTAACTGTGCCTTTCAGAGGTCCAACCCTCTACAATACTCCACATCTGCAGTCTTCCCATCATCAGGTGCCAGCCAGGTTGCTGAGGTGAGAGGCAGAAGCACTTCGCTTGGCACATGACCACACTGTAATTTTATAAATTTTTGTTCCTGTTTCTCTTCTGCCTTTTTCTGGGAGTTCAGTGGGAGGAGGGGGAAGAAGCACATATTATAAAGAAGGAAAAGTCGATTTCTTTCCTACACCTGGGAATAGCTATGCTGCCTTAAGTGAAGCCCAAAGTAAGCTTTCCACACATGTCCCATGTAACTTGGGAACAGATCTTGGCTTTCAGATACAACTGAACAACACTCTGAGATGAGAAAAAATACACTTGAAATTCTATGATATATTATATTATATCTTATATTCATATTATATTTTATTATACTGTATTGTATTTATTATATTATATCACATTATATTTATTATATGATGTTATATAAAATGATATTACATATTATATATTTTATTATGTTATTATTTCAAAATATAATATTGATATATACTATTATTACATTATATTATAATATGTTATATTATCATTGTATCTGAAATTGTATGATATATTATATTATTATATAATATATGATTATATTATGTTATAATGTGTATATTACCATTATATAAGTAATTCTTTTATATATTATATTATTTTGTATTACATTCATTAGTATATATCATGATATATGATATATTCTATTATAATATGTTATATTATTATATATAATTATATGATATATCACATTATATCATAGGATACTGTATTTTATTATTTTACATTGTAAGATTTTCATATTATTAGATATGATATCTTTTATTATTAGATTATGATATGCTATAATATCATTTTATATGAAATTTTACAAAATATTTTATTATATTGTATTGTATTCTATTATAATACATTATGTTACATATTATAATATTATTTTATATTATATCATATTAGTATATGGTTTATGGTATATCATCATTCTATAATAAATTCTATGATATATCATAATATATCGTATCATGTCATAGTGTATTATTGTATATATTTATATATGGTATATTCTATTTTTATATTATATTATGTTATATTATCATTTTATAAGAAATTCTGTGACATATTGCAATCTAATCTAATCTACTTTATTATGTTGTTTTGTACTATATTTAAAATAATTATATTATTTTAATTATTTATAATAATTATATTATCTATAAAATAATTACACATTTAATTTCTTTTCATGCATTTTCTAAGCATATATTCTTAATTACAAAAATCAAGTATATTTCCCATTAAAATATGATACCTATAGAAGACTAAAACCTCAATTTTCCGAGGGTAATGAATTGCCAGCACATCAGATTAGAGAGTAAGAGGGAAAGAGAGACACAGAGACGGAGACAAAGACAAAGAGAGAGACAGAGACAGAGACAGAGAGACAGAGAGACAGACAGAGACAGAGACAGACAGAGAGAGAGAGAGAGAGAGAGAGAGAGAGAGAGAGAGAGACAGAGACAGAGATATCAAAAACTTAAAGCCTTTGTGACTTTTCTTTTAATTCTTTGAGTAAACTCTCCATGCCACCGAGAGCAATCTCCAGATTGAGAAAACTGCCATCAGTTGTTCCTGAAATGGAACTGAAATGTTCCTGACTCAAAAATCAGGTGACCCAGGGACCAGGGCTAAAGTCTGAGGAATTTCTCAGCAGTCCAGAGAGTGATAAAGAGACAGAGAGTGTTTTTTGCCTTGAGCCCTGGAGATGGGCCCTGCCTCTAGTTTCCCCAAGTCATTCTAGATTCTGATGCCCAATGGAAGCCTCGGCTGCATTTTGAATATGGGGTTTGGGGTCTTGTTCTCCCACCCTGTCTTTTATACCAACACTGAGCTTTCAGATGCCCTACTTTACTACACTGAAAGCATTGACAAATCTCTCTGGAAATCTCTTGCCAAGAGGCACCATTTCTTCCCATGTTCTTCATCATTGCGTGGGTATAAAAGGTATTTGGGACCCCTTTGGCACAGTCTTGTGAGCTCCTCTAAAGGAGCATCCTTGTGTAGTCCTAGTATAATTCTTCTACACACTTCATTAGCATTTTCTCTAACAAGTTGTCTTTTCATAATTTCTGCTCCTACATTTTCACCAATAGTTCATATGACACCTGTTATATAATGTAATATATTATAATATAATATAAAATATAATATAATAATGTAAAATATCATATATACTAAAAATAGAATAAGTGATATAATAAAATATAATATTTCATAAAAGTATGTAAAGAAAGAAAACATTACATACTATAACATTATATTAGAATATATCAAATCTAATAAGATAAACGAATCAAAGTATAATACAA
Organism: Antechinus flavipes; assembly: GCF_016432865.1. Classification (NCBI taxonomy): domain Eukaryota; kingdom Metazoa; phylum Chordata; class Mammalia; order Dasyuromorphia; family Dasyuridae; genus Antechinus; species Antechinus flavipes. Next base: position 621,261,265 of record NC_067400.1, read on the forward strand.
TATATAATGTTGTATTATATTATTATATTATATATAATGTAAAATGTAATGTAACAGAATTCCTTTAAAGATGATAATATATTATAAGGTGATATAATAATTGTCTATAGCTTATATAATAATGTTAGATAAAAAACATAATATATCATAGAACTTTGCATACAATAATAATACAACATTGTATTATAATAATATAATAGAATATATCACATAATATAAATTAATAAAATTTATGATACAATATAATATATAATATAGTATAACATGACAGGACATAATATAATATGGTATGATATAATGTAATGTAAGTTAAAATTTCATATACAATAATATCACATAATATAATCATAGAAATTATCATATATAGTAATAAAATAGAACATAAAACATTATAAAAAATATATTAAGTTATAACATACAACATAATATATAGTATGATAGGATGTGATAAGATATAATATAATGTAATATAATATCTCATAGAATTTTCTACAGAATGATGACATAATATATAATAATATAATGATAGATAATAGAATATACTAATAGAATAAACTATATATAATAATATAAAACATAGTAATATATATTAATATGGTAAAACACAACACAATATAATATAGTATGATATGATATATCAGAATATCATATAGAATGATAATATAACATTTAATATATCATAAAAGAATGTATCACATATAATAATATAAAATCTTGCTGTGTAAAAAATTTAAAATAACATTCTTTTATATGATGTGACATGTAATAATATAATATATCATTGAACATGGTATAAAATGATAATATAACATATAAAAATATTTTATTAAATTATAATATGTTATAATATAACTATATGAACTTTTGTGATATATTATTATTTTAACATTCTATAAAAATTCTTTGATCTATCATATTAAATATTATGTAATATTTTTGTATTACTCTTATCAGTTTATATTATTATATATGATATATTTTAATATATTTTATATTATCATTCTGTACCATGTTCAATAATAAATTATATTATTACATGTCACGTCATATAAAAGTATATTATTTTTAAATTTTTTACACTGCAAGATTTTTATGTTATTATATATGATATATCCTTTTGTCATATTGTAATATAATATGTTATATTATCATACTAAAGGAAATTCTGGTATATAATATATCATACCCTATAATATTGTATTGTATTATGTTATATTATATGTTCTATTAAATCATATTAGTATATATTACCATGTATTATATATATTATCATATATTCTATATTCTATACTAATATGTTATGTTACCTTTCAATAGAAAATTCTGAGATACTATATTACATTATATAATATCTTATCACACCATATCATATTCCATTTAGCATATTATACTGCATGTGTTATATTATACTATATTATTTTATGTTTTATATTCTATTTTAATATTATGTATAATATTCTATATTATTGATATGAAATTATATGATATATTCTATTACATCATATTACATCATATTACATCATATCACAACATTTTTGTTATGTCATGTTATGTTATATTATATCATATATTATATTGTATTTTATATTCTGTGATATATCTATTATTTTATTATAATATAAAGTTCTATTTTTATTGGATGCAAAAGTCTATGATATATTAGGTTTTATATATGATATTTTATATATGCTATAGACAATTATTATATTATATTATCATATATTATCATTTCAGAAGAAACATTATATATTACATCTTACATTATATATAATATAGTATAATAGAACATTATATGTTGTATTGTACTACATTTTATTAGTTTATGTTATTAGATATAATATATTCTAATATAATAGTATAGTATATCATCTTTACATGATATACATTATTATTATATAACAATATATTTTCTTTCAATACAAAATTCTGATTTAGTACATTTTATATATAATAAATATAAGAGGTTATTTTTTGCTACTTTTTATTAGTTTATATTATTATATATGATAAATTTTAATATTTTATTACACAATGAAATATTATCATGGTATAAGTAATTTAGAGATATATTATATTTTATTTTATCATATTATACATTCTATTCTATTCTGATATATGACATTCTGTTATTCTATTACATTTTTTATGATATATTATAATTGTATATGAAATTCGATGATATAACATTTCATATTATTATATAATCTATTCTATTATATCATTACATATGACATATTCTATAATGATGCTATATTATAATTGTATCTAAAATTCAATATAGTATATTACATTATATCGTATAATATCACATCATATAAGATATTATGTCACATTGAATTCCATTATATTACATCATAATTTAATACTGTTTATTAGTACATATGATATATTATATTATGAAAGGTTTTATTATCTTTGTCTATGAAATTCCATGATATATCCTATTATATAATGTGTTATATTGTTTTATTATATTTAAATTTTATGTTATTATATATGATATATTCTATTAAAACCTGTTACATTATCATTCTATACTACATTCATGATTCATTATATTATATCAAATTATATTTATTATATATGATATTTTGTAACATATTTTATGATATTTTTTATTCTTTTATTTTACATTATTATATATCTTACAGTCTGATTATTTTATGGCATGATATGTTATATTATCATTGTATATGAAATGCTATGATATATTATATAATATCTTATTGTATAATACATTATAGTGCATTATATTTATTATATTATTTCATATTATATTTATTGTATGATGTTATATGACATGATATTACATAAAATGATAGGATCTCTTTTATTATTTTATTGATTCTTATTGTAATATGTGATATATGCCATTATTACATTATATTATAATGTGTCATATTATTAATATATCTGAAATTGTATGATATATTACATTATTATATGATATATTATTATATAACATTATAATGTGTTATATTAACATTATATAAGTAATTCTTTGATATATTATATTATATTGAATGCCTTAGTTTTTATCATGACATATGATATATTCTATTTTAATATGCTATATTATCATTATGTATGAAATTCTATGATATATTATAATTCATCATATCATATCATATTTTATTTTATTATTTGACATTGTAAGATTGTATATTATTCCATATGATATCTTTTATCATTATATTATGGTGTTCTATAACATCATTTTATAGGAAATTTTATGGTATATTTTATTAAATTATATTATATTCTCTGATAATACATTATTTTATATATTATAATATTATTTCTTATTATATCATATTTGTATACAGTATATGCTATATCATCATTCTAAATGAAATTCTATGATATATCATTATTATATTATAACAAAATATATAATTGTATATTATTATATATGATATATTATATACTTCTTTCATATTATGCTATATTATCATTATATAAGAAATTCCATGATATATTACATTACAAGATATATATAACATAATCTAATCTAATCTACTTTATTATGTTATTTTGTACTCTGTTTTGTTAGTTTATATTATTGTTATATTATATATTCTAATATCTCATTATAATATGAAATATCATTTTATACAAACTTCTTTGATATATTATATCATATTATATTATATTACATCATATTAAATTGGAGTATATTTACTATATTATGTTACTATATATAACAAGACATTATATCATATGATAACATAATTTTTATAATTTCTTATTATAATATATGATGTATGCTATTATTATGTCATATTATGTTATCATTTTATATGAATATATAATGGTAGAATATATGATATATTATTGTATTATATTATGTTATAATATGTTATGTTAATATTCTAAAATAAATTCGTTGATATATTACATTATATTATGTTATTTTGTATTACACTTATTTTTTTATATTACTATATTGGATATATTCTATTCTTATATGTTATTTTATCACTCCAAATAAAATTCTATGTTATATTATATTATATGTTATTATTTTACACTGGAAGATTTGATATTATTATATACAATGTATTCTATTATTTTATTAAAATATGTTATTTTATTAATCTATATGAAATTCTATGACAAATGTTACATTATACATTATGTTATATAGGATTTAACATAAATTATATATGATATTGTATCATATATTATGTTACATTTAGTCATGCATTTTAGTATATATGATACATTCTATTTTTATATGACTTTATAAAATGTTGTATTGTCATTCTATAAGAAATCCTAGGATATATCACATTATATTATATTGCAATATATGAAATCATATCATAATATTTTATCCTTTTATATTTTGTATTATTGTATATGATATATTTTATTATCATGGTATATTATCTTTATGAAATTCTATCATATATTATTATGTGGTACATTATATTATTTTATATTATTAAGTACAATGTATTCTATTATAATGTGTTATATTATCACTGAAGGATAAATTCTTTCATATATTGTATTATATATTATAATATTATGTTATTTTATATTATATATTATGGAATATTTTATTTTATATATTATATTTATTACATTATATCACATTATACTTATTATATTGTTCTATTTTTATCATATATTATTTTGCATTATTTACTATTATATATGTTTTTTATTTTTAATATTATATTTATTATTTTGTTGTATTAATATGTGTTGTATTTTTGCAATAGGAAATTCTTCATTATATAATATTATATTATATATTATATATTATCTCATAAAATTATATTACATTTATTTGTTTATATTGTTATATATGATATATTCTTTTAGTATATTTTATCCTATGTTATATTTCTTATTATAGGAAATTCTATGATATATTGTATTACTTTTTAAAATATTATATGTTATATCATGATATATTATATAACATAATTATATATAACATTGTATTTATTATATTATGTCATATTATACTTAGTATATTGTACCACATTATATTTATTATATTATTTTGTATTATTTAATTTTATATGGTATATTCTATCATTATATTCTATTATTATATGTTACATTTTGATTATATATGGAATAATTGATATATTATATAATATTATATCAGAATATTAAATATATTTTATCATGTATTACATTGTTATATAGAATTTATTATCTTCTCTTGAATTATAATATGTTCTATTATCATTGTATAAGAAAGTTCATGATATATCCTATTATATATTATATTATATGATATTCAATTTTATTATTTTATATTATTTTTGTTATTATAAATTCATATATGATATTTTCTATTGTGATATTGTATTCTAATATGTTATATAATGGTTTAATTTCATGATATAGCACATCATATTAGAATATTTAATAATACATTGTGTTATATTATATTATATTGTAAATTATTATATGTGATATATGCTATTGTAATATGTTATATTATGCTATATTATAATTTTATAAGAAATTCAATGATGTGCTATATTATACATTATAATATATGTTATAGAATATCATATTATTATAGGTGATAATATAATATTACATAACATACCATAATATAATAATAATTGTATTGTATCATTTATACCATTTTCATTCTGTTTGAGGTTGCTTGCTGGCATTGTATTTTCTTTCTCAATTTTGTTTAATTTTGATTTGATTTTTCTTGGGAAACGAGGTGATTTTATCCATGTATGCATATATTTGTAGTAACATCCATTTAACAATTTATATAACATATATTGGCTAATTTGTCTTCTATGGAGGGAGTGAGGGTCCGCACTCCTCACTCCCTCATCCCCTGCACTTTGAGTCTAAAGGAATGCTTCTTTGCTGGCTGCCAGTTGACATGTGTGTGAGTGTCTCCTTGTCTCTGTGAGTGGGTACAAGTGAGTGGATGTGTCGTGAGCATGCGTGTGTGGTAGCATGGGCCTGTGTGTGCTTGTGTGTGTTTCTAGATGTCCTAGGTGTCCAAGGGGCTGCTCTTCCTTAGAAGAGGGAATCCCAGGAAAAGTCTGGGATGGTGAAAGGAGACCCCTGGCCGCTGTAATCATTGTGAGAGAAAGGTGCCGTCTCCGAAGTTCTTGGAGCCTCGGGTGAATCATCTGAGACCGTCTCTGTGAGAGAGGTCCAGATTTCCTGTTGAAGACTTTGGCCTTCTTGGGCTCTAGGGACAGGATTCATTGGCTTGGAGGGCACAGAGGGGAGACAGTCGCTACTGGTCCCCTGAGAGGTTTCTGAGAGACAGCCGGACGCCTCCAGTAGGGAGAACAGATCCTCCTCGGGACTGGGCTCATAAGGCATGGCAAGTGGAGAAGTGGAGGGCCCCATGGCCATATCTTCCAAACTTGGCAGGCTCCTGCTATTGCTGCTGCTGGGAGTGGATTGAAAGAGAGAATGCAGGGGTGGCTGGGACTGCTGGGAGCCACTCCAGAGAACAGGGATCCCGCTGCTGTTACTCAAGGTAGGAGCCTCCTGGACACCTAGCAGGTGGCCAGGGTCCTCAGAAGCTGCTACTGAGAAGATGTGGGGGCTGGATGCTGCAGCTGTAAGAAGCTGGTCCTGGACTTCTCCATCATCCCTCCCTGAAGCCCAAGGAGATAAACGTCTCTTCTTGGGAGCTCTTTCAGCCAGTGCTGAATCTTCCAGGTCAGTCTGGGTCAAATGGGCCCAGATTTGCTCTTGAACACTTGGCTCTTCTTGGGTTCCAAGGACAGGCTGCAGAGGTAGTGAGGAGTGGCAGTCCCCACTGGTGCCCTGGGAGGATTCTGCTGGGAATGTGAGCACCTGCAGTAGGTCAAACAAATTATCTGGATTGGAGCCAGAAGATGCTGCAAGTGGAGCAGTGGAGGGCTCCAGGTCGGGGTTCAGGGCCCCAACATGCAAGGTTTCCAGGCCATTGCTGCTACTGCTGCTGGGAGTGGTCTGAAAGAGAGAGTGCAATGGTGGCTGGGATTGCTGGGAGGCACTCCAGGGAACAGGGATCCCATTCCTGCTTTCTGGGACACTAGCCTCCTGGACACCCAGCAGGTGGCCAGGGTCCTCAGAAGCTGCTACTGAGATGTGGGGGCTGGATGCTGCAGCTGTAAGAAGCTGGTCCTGGGCTTCTCCATCATCCCTCCCTGGAGCATGAGGAAATAAACGTCTCTTTTTGGGAGCTCTTTCAGCCTGTGCTGAATCTTCCAGCTCTGTCTGGGTCAGATGGGTGCAGATTTGCTGTTGATCACTTGGCACTTCTTGGGCTCCAAGGACAGGCTGCAGAGGTAGAAATGGGTGGCATTCCCCACTGGTGCCCTGGGAGGGGGCTGCTGGGACTGTGGGTGACTGCAGTAGGGTGAGCAGATCCGCTTGGCCAGAGCCATACAACACGGAAAGGGGAACAGTACAGGGCTGCGGGCCGGGGTTTAGGGCCACAACTTGCCAGGTTTCCAGGCCATTGCTGCTGCTGCTGCTGGGAGTGGAGTCAAAGACATAGGACAGGGGCTGCTGGGGCTGCTGCATGGCCCAGCAGGCAGCGGGCATCGAACTGTCCCCGCCCTGCACAGCGGCCTCTTCTGTTAACAGCAGGTCGCTGGGGTCCTCAGACGCTGCTTCGAGAGAGGAGTTGGCGCTGCCTTCTGTAGCTGGAAGCCGAGGGGCCTGAGCTTGTCCATGAGCCCTCGCTGAGGACACGGAGGGGCTGCCTGAACCACCAGGACACTGATGCGTCTTCTTCGGGGCTCTTTTCCCCCGGGCTGCCTCTGGGAAATCTGTCTGGGTCCCCTGAGTGCAGGTTTCCCTGTGAAGCCGCGGCTGTTCCCGGGCTCCGGGGACGGGCTCCTGGGGCTTTGAGAGCCCGGACTGGAGACAGTCCAGTCTGTGCCCCGGGGAGGTTGGGGGCAGGGACACGGGCTCCCCCGTCAGGGACCCCGTAGCCGCTCGTCTGTCTTGGGCTGCAGAAGTGGGGGGCAGCAGGCTTGGGGGAAGGGCGGCGGCCTGGGCCCAGAGTGGCTGGGGGCCCTGGAGCCCCTGGCCGGGGGTAGAGCTTCCCCGGTCCGGGTCTCGACCCTCTGGGAGCAATGGCCGTCGGCCGGCGGGGTCCAAAGCCGCTTCGGCACAAGAGTCGGCGGCGGCTGCTCCGGACGGTTGCCCAGCGCTCAAACCTCTTGCCGAGGGGGCGTCTCTCCGAAAGGCCCTAGCATAGGGATTGTGGTCGATTTTGAGGCGGATGATCTCAGGGTTGCGATAAGCAGTCACGGCAATGAACTCGGTCTCGGGGAAGGAGAAGATGTGGCTCCGGGAGGGCGCAGCCGGCGCTTCCTGGTCTCCGCAGCCCAGTTCTTCAATGTGGAGCCGGGGCCGGTACCTGTGCTGAGACTGGAGCCAGATGGCGCGGCTGGCGCTCTGGGCCGCGGGCTCCGCGTTCGTGAGCCTGAGTGTTTTAAAGGCGACCTCTCGCTGCATCCAGTGGGCGCCCGTGTTGGGGGAGTCTGGGTGCGGATAGAGCTGGTTGCCGGGAACGCTGCTCTCTTCGGGTTCATAGGGAGCCCACCGGGCCTTCTCATAGCGCCAGTGATGCCGATCGGTGCGCACCATGTCCACAAAGACGCGGTAACGGGCCCGGGGCTCCATGCCCCGGATTTGGTAAACCAGGGAGGGGAACATGGCCCGGCCCGCCCTTTTGAGCAGCATTTCGTTCTGCTGCCCATGGAACGTGAGCCACAGGGAATGGTTGCAGAGGACGACTTGGAGTGCTCCTGAGCAAGCGGAGCCGCAGCTGGGGAGCAGAGGCTGGGCGTGCCCGGCTGCGGACGAGCGGTTCGGCTCGGAGGGATGAGCCGTGACAGGAGAAGGGCCGAGATCCGCGCCCTGCGGGGCGTCGGTAGCGCAGGGGTGCGGGGGATCGTTCTCAGCTCCGCCACCGTCCGGCTGGGGCTGCCGGGAGGGGCGGCGCTGCCCCGCGGCCCTGCCACTTTGGGCCTTCTTGGCCACGGGCATGGCAGCCTTAGGACGCAGCGGCGCTGTCGGAGGGGAGCGGCGCTTCTGGACCGGCCAAGTCCCGTTTGGGGCTGGCCCAGCAGCAAAGCTTCTGACGCCCGCGCGTTCTCTGGGGAGACTTACCTGCCAACCGCTGGCTTCCGGGGACACGGAGACACTGCCTGAGCGCCCCGGGACACGCTGGCTCTCTGGATGGTTCTCCGACTCAGGGAAAGTGGCGGCAATCTCTGGGTCCGCCGCGGGTCACGAGCAGCCTGACAAGGAGGAGTTCTTCTAAGGCCGGGAGGCCAGGGACAGCGAGCTTCCACAAGGCTCTGTGGCTAGCTGCCAAATGAGCGCCTTCCCTCCGAGCCTCTCTTTATATAGAGGAGCTGGCTGCCTCCGCCCACGTCATCAAGTACACCTCCCCCTCCTTACAGAAGACCCCTCTCATTTCCCTTGGTCTGCCTGCGGGCTTCCAACAACCCGCCAATAAAGGTCGGCCTCTCCCTCCCTTCCTCCCACTTTCTCCCCTTCCCCTCCTCCCTTAGATGAAATGAAAATTTGCATTTCTCTGATTAATAATGACTTGGAGCATCTTTTGAAATGGTTAGAATTAGTTTCAATTTCTTCATCTGAGAATTGTTTGTTCATATCCTTTGATCATTTATCCATTGGACAATGACCTTGTCTCCTTATTAACATAAATATGTTTCTCGTGACCTCCCTTGGGGTGGGGGTGGGAGTGGGGGAGGCTCTTTTCCAAGTGTCTGCCCCATTTCAGGTAGAAAATGAAAGTTACTATTTTAGCCCTCTGTTATAATACTCACCCTATTTCCAGGTCACAGGGACTTCTTCACTGAAATTAAGATCGAGTTGCATACGGATCCTTAGTCCAATTTAGCAGCAATACATTATGTCCGGGCTAGCTTTGCAGGTAGCTTTGCAGAGGGGGGAGGGGCTCAGGAGCATTCAGAGTGGGGATCAATCAAAGTCCTTGATCTTTAGGAGGAGAAGTGAAGGAGGCAGGCAAGCTACCCTTGGGCTTCCCAAACATGATTCCTGTACTATGGAGTCTAGAGCCTGAAGTCCTCTCTCCTCAGCATGCTGTGGTAGAGAGACCCTTTCCCACCATCCTCCAATCCTTGCTTACAATTACCTCACCACACCACATTCAGCAAGCTCCAATTGTGGGGAGAGCCATAACATTACCATATCATAGAGAACCATGACCTCACATTGAGCACATAATTAGCCTCAAGTGCTCTGCTGCAAGCCTGTATCAGTAACTGTACCTTTCAGAGGTCCAACCCTCTACAATACTCCACATCTGCAGTCTTCCCATCAGCAGGTGCCAGCCAGGTTGCTGAGGTGAGAGGCAGAAGCACTTCGCTTGGCACATGACCACACTGTAATTTTATAAGTGTCTCTGCTCCTTTGTTCCTGTTTCTCTTCTGCCTTTCTCTGGGAGTTCAGTGGGAGGAGGGGGAAGAAGCACATATTATAAAGAAGGAAAAGTGAATTTCTTTCCTACACCTGGGAATAGCTATGCTGCCTTAAGTGAAGCCCAAAGTAAGCTTTCCACACATGTCCCATGTAGCTTGGGAGCAGATCTTGGCTTTCAGATACAACTGAACAACACTATGGATGGCACATCCAGATGAGAAAGATTTTTTTCAAGTGAAAAAATACACTTGAAATTCTATGATATATTATATTATATCTTATCATATTCATATTACATTATATTATAGTGTATTATATTTATTATATGATGTTATATAACATGATGTTACATATTATATATTTTATTATTTTATTGTTTCAAAATATATGTGATATATACTATTATTACATTATATTATAATATGTTATATTATCATTGTATCTGAAATTGTATGATATATTATATTATTATATAATATATGATTATATTATGTTATAATGTGTATATTACCATTACATAAGTAATTTTTTATATATTATATTATTTTGTATTACATTCATTAGTATATATCGTGATATATGATATATTCTATTATAATATCCTATATTATTATATATATAATATATGATATATCACATTATATCATAGGATACTATATTTTATTATTTTACATTGTAAGATTTTCATATTATTAGATATGATATCTTTTATTATTAGATTATGATATGCTATAATATCATTTTATATGAAATTTTACAAAACATTTTATTATATTATATTGTATTCTATTATAATACATTATGTTACATATTATAATATTATTTTATATTATATCTTATCATATTCATATTACATTATATTATAGTGTATTATATTTATTATATGATGTTATATAACATGATGTTACATATTATATATTTTATTATTTTATTGTTTCAAAATATATGTGATATATACTATTATTACATTATATTATAATATGTTATATTATCATTGTATCTGAAATTGTATGATATATTATATTATTATATAATATATGATTATATTATGTTATAATGTGTATATTACCATTATATAAGTAATTCTTTTATATATTATATTATTTTGTATTACATTCATTAGTATATATCGTGATATATGATATATTCTATTATAATATCCTATATTATTATATATATAATATATGATATATCACATTATATCATAGGATACTATATTTTATTATTTTACATTGTAAGATTTTCATATTATTAGATATGATATCTTTTATTATTAGATTATGATATGCTATAATATCATTTTATATGAAATTTTACAATATATTTTATTATATTATATTTATTATATTATATTATATATTATATTATATATTATATTATATTATATATTATATTATATCATATTAGTATATGGTATATGCTATATCATCATTCTATAATAAATTCTATGATATATCATAATATATCATATCATGTCATAGTGTATTATTGTGTATTTTATATATGATATATTCTATTTTATATTATATTATGTTATATTATCATTTTATAAGAAATTCTGTGATATATTACAATCTAATCTAATCTACTTTATTATGTTGTTTTGTACTGTATTTAAAATAATTATATTATTTTAATTATTTATAATAATTATATTATCTATAAAATAATTACACTTTTAATTTCTTTTCATGCATTTTCTAAGCATATATTCTTAATTACAAAAATCAAGTATATTTCCCATTAAAATATGATACCTATAGAAGACTAAAAACCTCAATTTTCCAAGGGTAATGAATTGCCAACACATCAGATTAGAGAGTAAGAGGGAAAGAGAGACACAGAGACGGAGACAAAGACAAAGAGAGAGAGAGACAGAGAGACAGAGAGACAGAGAGACAGAGACAGAGATCAAAAACTTAAAGCCTTTGAGACTTTTCTTTTAATTCTTTGAGTAAACTCTCCATGCCAGTGAGAGCAATCTCCAGATTGAGAAAACTGCCATCAGTTGTTCCTAAAATGGAACTGAAATGTTCCTGACTCAAAAATCAGGTGACCCAGGGCCCAGGGCTAAAGTCTGGGGAATTTCTCAGCAGTCCTCTATGTAAGCTGAGATCAAACCATGAATGACACTTTTTGGGGTGAATTTGGAATCTGCTGGATTGCACTTAATTGGTTATAATAGAAATAATGTCTACAGAGCTTTAAGAATCATTGAGTACTTCACTTACATGAACTCATTTGGTCCTCCCAATAGCCCTAGGAGCAGGTGCTATTATTAATCCATTCGGAAAATAAAGAAACTGAGGCAGACAGGTCTGAAGCACTTTGGCCCAGGTTACACAGCTGTCTGAGGAGGAAGGGAATTCAGTTCATTCTGATTGCAAGTGCAACTTTCTTTCCACAATGATTCCAGCAAGAAGCAACTAGGTAGGAGGTCTGTGACCAGTGCGGACAGAAGGATAGAGAAAGGTCAAGATAGGACCGAAAAGTTGAGTCCATCTTATCAAATCCGGTCAAAAACCTTATGGTTTGGACACCTAAATTTTTAGAAGTGCAGGAGGTGGCCAACGATTCTGCAGCAAGGTGGTGGCCCAGTGTGGATTCCCAATTCCAAATACCCCGTTCTCTCTCCTAAGTGCTCCTGAGAAAAATCTCAGAATGCCTGGGCAAAAGACTGGGGGGAAGTAGCAAGGAAAGACATCACTGAGAGTCAGAATAATTTATGGAATTGAAATCATTCCCAAACTCTCTATTTTTTTTGCAGGGGGGACTAGTTGGGCAATTTAATTTTCAGAGGGAGGAGATAGAAGCTCTGGCTACCACATCCTGAACTTGGCTACTGGCTCAGGTCCCACCTTACCTTCTCATAACTCATATCGGAACTGACAGTCCACCATGTAATCCACCAATGTAGCCCTTCTCTCCCTTGGTGGGTCTCGGGGGCAGGCTTGAAGGCAGGGGAGGGATTTGGAAGAAGCATATGAACTGGGCAGCCTAGGAACCCTAGGAGACAGTTAGTGTTGCACGCAGGTCGAATGGCGGAGTCGGCTCAAAGAAGCTGCCTCTCCTTCTGTATAAGTATGGATGAAATCACTAGTGAAGTGGGAACTGATGTAATTTATGGAAGGAGAAGCTTTCTCTCACAGTGCTCTCTGTTATGACTGTGTCTCAAGGCACAAGAGGGTGAGAACTTTCCCCAAATGTCCCTTCCTCTAGTTCACTTAAAACTGTCCCAGGACATGATGCTGGAGTAGAGAGAGCTATATGAAAGAGATCAATAGGTAAAAAGGTTCCGAGGTCAATGCTTAGAGATCTAGAAGGAGGTAAATGGAGAAAGAAATCCTCTTGGAGACAGTCTATAATACCTTGCTACCTATAATCTTCTATAATTCTGCTAGTTCTAATCTTCCATGCACGTTGCAACCAGAGTGCTGAATCCCCAATTAGAATCTTAAGCTCCTAAGGGCAGGGGCCATGGTTTGTCCCTTTTTTTGAATCTATAGAGTTTAGCATGGTCCCTGACTCATTTTAATAACTTAATAAAAGTGCTGAAATTATCTTGAATTCAAACCAGTAGTTTGTTAGCTCTTTCCTGTTATGGGGATCAAGAAACAGAGACACACAGAGAGACAGGGACACATAAACAGAGATAGGGACACACAGATTGAGAGATAAAGGCAGAAACAGAGATACAGAGAGATGCACAGAGGGACAGATAGAGACACAGAAAAGGACGCACAGACATAGGAACACAAAAAGAGAAAAAGATTCAGACACACATATACACACACACACGAGCACGTGCGCACGTGCAGATAGCCTCAAAAATCCAGAAAGAAATGAGTATCAAGAGGGTAATCAACAGAGTCAAAGGCAGTGAGAATGAGGACAGAGAAAAGGACATTAGATTTGGCCACTAAGAGATCATGGTGTCTTTAAGACAGCACTTTTGATGGAATGATAGAGTCAGAAGCCTGATGGTAAGGGCTTAAGAAGAGAATGAGAGGAGAGAAAGGAGAGGCATCCATTGTAGTCTGGTTTTTTGAGAAGTCTCACTACAAAGGAAAGAAGATAGAGAGAATGAGAATTCGTGCAGGTTGAATGATCAAGTGAGCGTTTGTTGACGATGGGGAAGACATGAGACTTAGAGAAGGTTGTAAGTGTCCTTGGTCAAGTTGCTCCTGCACAATATCTAATAAGGCCTGAATTTTATCACTAGATAAGGGCCACTGTTCTACCCACAATGGTGTATCAGTTTTCCATTGGATAGGAACAGGTAAAAGTGTTGGCAGGCCTTCAACAGTAGCCCTGCTTAAAAAGCAGAAGAACTCATTTGTAATTTCTACTGCTGTAAGATGGCTCTTCCCTGTAATGTTCAGACTAATTTTCTGGAGGTCCTTTGGACAGGACTTGGTCTTAGCAGGATAGATACCAGGAGAATGGTCAAGAATAGAGTGTAGATTCTTTATTCTGACCCAGTCTGATCTTAGTGCAGGAAGCAGGAGAGCCACCACAAGGTAGGTCAAAGATAGAATGTCCATCTTCCAGTCCTTCTTAACCTTTATATACCTTATTCTAATTCCATCTTTACAAAATACTGATTATATGTGAAGTTAGAAAACCATCACACCACCATGTTAAGTACTAAGTACATATGTGAACTAGATACCCATCATCTCATCAATTCCACTGAGGTAACACATTGTTTCCAGTATACTTCTCCAGATTTGCAGCTTTCTACATTTCCCCAAAGATTGGTGGGGATCTTTTCAACTGCAAAAGGAGTAAAAACTCCTGTTTCAGCTTCAAATGTCCATCTCATAGGGGCAGCACTAACTTCTGCTGCTCTTGGTCCCCCTACTCCAGACGTATACCTGTCTGCATTAATCGTTTGCCAGTGACAGAGCCAGCTAGCACCTCTAATGACTGTACCATCTGGACCTGTGTCTACCAACCCTTTCAATGGCATGACATTTGTATTGATAGTGAGCATAGGGAGGTCTGATGTAACAGCTGCAGTCCGGAATATTCATGGGCTTTCTTGCTGAGAGCCAAAATCTGGGCAAATATGAACAAATTTCCTCTTAGGAATATGTATCAGTAAAAAAAAAAAAAAAAAGATACTTCTACTTCTCCTGGTTGATAAGTCACACATTGTCTACCTGTATTGGTAACTGGGATATTAGCTACACATTCCCCAGTTTCCCACCTCAGTGTATGGATGGACACAGTTTTGTAAGCACTCTCAGGAGGTGAAATGGTCAAGCCTACTGTGGCTGGAGGCAAAGGATCCATAGGCCAGACAGGGACAGATTTCAACTCTGTAAAAGATATCTCAATAGTTCCAGCTGCATAAAACTCTATTCTCCCAAATTGTAATCTCTTTCTCCCATCAGATTTCTTCTTGGATGATTGATCATGTTGGAGTACTGAACTTTTAAAGATTCTGGATATAACCTGGTCTGCCATCATCTCCCAAGTGTTTTGGCTCTGCCTCTAGTTTCCCCAAGTCATTCTAGATTCTGATGCCCAATGGAAGCCTCTGTTGCATTTTGAACAGGGGTTTGGAGTCTTGTTCTCCCACCCTGTCTTTTATGCCAACACTGAGCTTTCAGATGCCCTACTTTACTACACTGAAAGCATTGACAAGTCTCTCTGGAAATCTCTTGCCAAGAGGCACCATTTCTTCCATGTTCTTCATCATTGCATGGGTATAAAAGGTATTTGGGACCCCTTTGGCACAGTCTTATGAGCTCCTCTAAAGGAGCATCCTTGTGTAGTCCTAGTATAATTCTTCTGCACACTTCATTGGCATTTTCTCTAACAAGTTGTCTTTTCATAATTTCTGCTGCTACATTTTCACCAATAGTTCATATGACACCTGTCTGCGAAAATCCCGAAAACTCACCAAAGGGTTCGATTGGAATTTGTGATATTTTCGTGAAGCCTTCCCCTCTATCTTGCCTTCCTGGGAGGGTGCCCCATGCCTTGATAACAGTAACAGCAATTTGCTCATATGCTGCTATAGTGTAATTAATCTGTGCTAAAGTGTCTGCATAAGGATCTGAACCTGTGAGTTGGTCACAGGTGATTGGTATATTAACTCCAGGTTGCCTATTTTGTTGGGCTTATATCCCATAAAGTTCACTATACTCAGAAAGCCACAACAAGTTTTGTCCAGGTTCTAAACATGTCCTTGCTATAGATGTCCCATCATTAGGGATTAAAATTTCAAAAGCCAAATTCCTCTAATAACACCTTAACATAAGATGTTAAGATAACATAAGATAAGATATAAGCCAATAACGAGTGTTATCCTTTTTTCAGATCTTTGATAATTTGTCGATTAAAAGGAATGTATCTTCCTTTTTCTTCACCCTGAAGAGTTAAGCTATTCAACCATAGGATAAATTTCTATTCTCAAATCACCACTGGGTTCTATGAGCAAAGCAGAATTGCAGTAGCTTAGAAGAACTTGGGATTTAGAGATGTGCAAATTTGGAGACATCTCCACTCCAAAGTCCATATGGACTATCTGTGCTTGACCTGTGGCAGAGCCTTCTGAGCTCCTATTACTCTGATCAGCCACAGTCAGACCCATCTACCTTGACCCCAACATAGTAAACGCAGTTTGGTCTTCTTTGAGAAGAAAGAGCCACAACCATTCGAGCAACCAACCAACTGATTAGTCATTTTTCTTGATCACCTCCACACAATCAGCCATGGCACAAAACTTCTAGTCTTCGGCTCTCCCATCTGCATGCAAAAGATGGTGTCTAGAGTGGACAATGCAATTGCAAAAGGCAAGTCCTCTAACTCACCCCAGGTAATCCATTCAAGGGTAATGCTCTCATATCTTCTGTAGTCATAGGATGAAATATAAAATCCTCTGGTACTTAAAGGTTTCCCACAGAGCCCATCTCTCGCACTGAGTACATTTTCTGAACCTGCTAATGAGAGAACAGGCTGATGATCAGTGATCTGCCCACAGAGAGAAAAAGGAGGACAAAAGTGAAATAAACATTAGCATTTATTAAGGAAATACTACTTGCCAGGCACTCTTTCAAGTACTAAGGATACAAAGAAGGACAAAGACAGGTGTTTTTTGGTTTTGTTTGTTTTTTTTTGGTTTTGTTTTTTGCTGAGGCAATTGGGGTTAAGTGACTTGCCCAGGGTCACTCAGCTAGGAAGTGTTAAGTGTCTGAGACCAGATTTGAACTCAGGTCCCCTTGACTGCAAGGCTGGTGCTCTCTGGGCTGCACCACGAAGCAGCCCCTTCAGTTTTATTTTCAAGGAGTTCATAGTCAAATGCGGGGAGTCAACATGCAAACAATTGTGTACAAACAAATTATACATGGGACAAATTCGAAATGATCAATAGAGAAAAGGAATGGAATTAAAGAGGGAAGGGAAAGGCTTTCTGTAGAAGGGGAACTTGAAGGAAGCCAGGGAAGCTAGGGGGCAGTAATGAGAAAGGAGAATATTCAAGGCAAAGAGTCATTGAAAATGCCTAGATTTTGGAGATGGAGTGTGTGGTTCAAGGCACCCTCCCAGGGCACCAGTGGGGACTATTGCCCATCTCTACCTCTGCACACTGTCCCTGGAGTCCAAGAAGAACCAAGTGTTCAAGAGAACACGTGGCCCCATCTGACCCTGTCATATTATAATATAACATATAATACATCATATACCATATATCATACAATTTCAGATACCATGGTAATATAAAATATTATACTATAATGTAATAATACTATATGACATATTATAATATGAAACAATAAAATATGAAATAATCAAATATATCATTTCATATTGCCTCATATCATGTCATATAAAAGCATATAATAAATATGATACACTATAATATAATGTAATATAATATAATAAGATATAATATAACAAAATACATAACATAGCAGATGTTTTAAAAAGAGGCAAAATAAATAAATAGAAAAACATATAATTGTGAAAAAATAAAAATCTAATATTTTTGAAAAGATTAACATAATAAATAAACATAATAGAATATATCATATATTCTAATATAAAACAATAAACTGTAGTATACATTACAATAAAATATAACATATCAAATATAAGATGATTTGATATGATATGATATAATATAATATATTAACGATTTTCATATGAATAAGAATATAACATCATAATAGAATGAATCATATACAAAATAACAGAAAAGAATAGAATAAATAATAATATGATATAATATATAATTGAATTTCATATTGAATGATAATATAACTCAATAGAATGAATCATATATAATAACAGAAAAGAGTAGAATATATAATAATATGATATAATATAATATATCATAGCATGTCATATGCAATGAAAATTCATTATTATATAATATAATAATATCAAATATCATATGTACTAAAAATAGAATGTGTGATATAATAAAATATCATAATTCATAAAAGTATGTAAATAAAGAAAACATTACATACTATAACATTATATTAGAATATATCATATCTAATAAGATAAACTAATAAAAGTATAATACAATATATAATGATGTATTAAAATGTAATATTATATATAATGTAAAATGTAATATAACAGAATTTCTTATACAATGATAACATATTATAATATGATATAATAATTGTCTATACCTTATATAATAACGTTAGATATAAAACATAATATATCATAGAACTTTGCATACAATAATAATACAACATTGTATTATAATAATATAATATAATAGAATATATCACATAATATAAATTAATAAAATATATGATACAATATAATATATAATATAATATGACATGACATAATACAATGTGATATGATATGATGTAACATAATATATGTTAAAATTTCATATACAATATATCACATAATATAATCATAGAAATTATCATATATAGCAATGAATAGAACATAAAACATTATAGAAAAATATATTATGTTATAACATACAATATAATATATAGTAGGATAGGATGTGATAGGATATAATATGATGTACTATAATATTTCATACCAATTTCTATAAAATGATAACATAATATATAATAATATAATGAGAGATACTAATAGAATATACTAATAGAATAAACAATATGTAATAATATAATACATAGTAATATATATTAATATGGTATAATACAATAAAATATAATATAATATGATATATCAGAATTTCATATAGAATGATAATATAACATTTACTATAATATCACAAAAGAATATATCATATATAATAATATAATATCTTGCTGTGCAAAAAATTTAAAATAATATTCTTTTCTATGTTGTGACATGTAATAATATAATATATCATAGAACATGGTATAGAATGATAATATAACATATTATATTAAAATATATCATACACAATAATATAAACTAATAAGAGTAACACAAAAATATTATATAATATTTAATATGATAATCAAAGAATTTTTATAGAATTTTAAAATTACAATATAACATATCATAGAATTTCATATACAGTTATATTATAACATATTTTGATTAAATAAAATATTTTTATATGTCATATTATAATTCCATACCATGTTCAATGATATATTATTACATGTCACATCATTTAAAAGTATACTATTTTAAAATTTTTTACACTGCAAAGTTTTTAAATTATGATATATGATAGATCCATTTGTTATATTATAATGTTATATTATCATACTATATGAAATTCTGATATATCATATCCTATTATATTGTATTGTATTATATGTTATATAATGCTAGATTCAATCATATTAATATATATTGTTAGAGTTCAAATGTTGGAGTTCTTGTTCTTCTCAAGGCACAGGCTTAGAGCCCTTCGGATGTCTCCAAATCCAAAGGTTCTGTCCTTCAGCCTCTGCCTCTGCTTTCTTCAGCCTCCAACCAACACAGAGATGGAATGTCTCTCTTGGCTGGCTGCTCACAGAAGAGAGTTCAGCTGGACTCGAGAGGGGCGACTCTGGTGGCAGA
>NC_067400.1:621646046-621664964 GCF_016432865.1 Antechinus flavipes
GGAGTATAAAATGGAGAAGCCTAATGTTTCTATAAAGTTCATTTTTCAACGTCATCACATTTACTTTTTCATTTTTGGATTGTCTTTTACATATCATTTACATATATGCATATTAATGCTCATCAATTATAAACGTCTAGGATGTCAAATTAATTATATTAATTGCTATGATGTTCTGAAGTTTAATTCAAGCTGAATATGCAGTGTCTTCTCAAGAAGAAATTTCCCCTAGTTTTTTTTTTCTTTTTTTTTTCTGGAAGCTGTTCTAGTTATAGGAACAAAGTGGAGCTTGGGTGAGAAGCTACTTGGTGAACCAGATGATTATTTCCTTAGAAATGAAACAAAATTCAGTAGTTTTATGTAAAGGATGAGACCTTTCATAGCATAAATTACCACTGAGGAATTTTCTTTTCCCCCAAATATATCTACTTATCTTACTCTTCTAGTGGCAAATATCACTGTTAAGAATTTGTTCTTCTGGGATAAGAATTACCATGTATTAAAAAAAATTCTTTGTGAAAATGCAAATATATTTGGCACAGGGTAGCTGCTATTAGCTTTTCACATAAATTTATTTATTAAATAACACGGGGAGTCCCGAACTAAACCGCCAAGTGTTCCCACTCAGAGAGCACAACTCCGTTGGGCTGGCCACTGTTCGGCGCCGCCAAAGAGATTACTGTATGGCGAACTCCCAGGGCAAGCGCTCACAAGGGGTCAGAAAAAGTGACTCAAGGACACTCTCAAAGTCACTGAAGAACTTTAGAATCGCTTCTATGATGTGGGAGCCTCTGGCCCAGAACCACCTAAAACCACATGGAATGGGAGTGTCAGGTACTGCGTCAGGAAGACCCGAATTCAAATCCAGCCCCACCCCAATAACCCTATGACCAGGGCAAGTGACTTCATCTATTTTTGCCTCAGTTTCCTCATCGACAAAATGGGAATAATAGCACCTTCCTCCCAGGATTGTGGTGAGGATTATGTGTAAAGCACTTAACCCAGAGTAAGGACCCTGAAAATTCTCCAAGTACCCACCAGAGCTCCAAGCATCTTCAGCTCACACCTAGACTGCAGAAACCCAGTTTTCCTATTGGGTCCCTACCTTAGCCTCTTCCCATCCCATTGTGATAGATAATTGGACCACTACTCTATTCCAGTCAGAATTAGTCAGTGTGATACGATTGGGAGAGGAGTGATAGAAATTTCAGAGATTGGGCCCCGGAGCGGTAAATTGCAGATTGCAAATTCATTGCTTAATCGCCGGAAGCTAACCCGAGCCCTCCACCCCAGTTTTTCCTCCTTATGTTGACTGAGCCCAGGGTGGCTGACCCCAATTACACGGAAAGTCCTCGGCTAATTTTGTTACCTCTTTACTTTCTCATCCCTTTGTTGCCCAATGATGACCAAGAGCAGTTAGCTCTTGATGAGTGACCCTGACCGACTCTCTATGAGCTCATCAGTCCAGACATAAGTTTTGGCAACAGTTTATCAGCCCATCACATGGGTCTGTCTGTTCATTGCCTAGACGGGACTTCCTAAAAGTCATGGTCCCCTCACGAGTCCATTTGTCAACCAACGGGACTCTATATTTTATGGAGACCTTCCTAGGTGGTTATGGGCAAGGTGCATCCACCAATAAAATTCTTAGTTTTGTCTGCTTCACTTTCATTGTTCGGGTATCAAGCATCATAAAAATATAAGGCCCTGGAGGAAGAGGGGACAGATTGGGAGGGAAATTCACAGTTCGTTAGAGAGAGCATGAGACCCAGACCCTTCCTTAGGCTAGACCGCATCACAGATAAGCAGGACACCTTTGAAAAGTTAAATATCGAATTGATTGTATTTTTATCACAGTCATGTATGTACAAGTAGAAATTGGTGGTTCTTTTCTGCTCTACTGGCTATGTGTCCATTTTATTTTTGTTTCAGTTTTGAATTTTTTAAAATAATTTTTTAAAAAGGTTCTTCTAGAGTTCCCCAGAGCCTATAATATAAAAGCAGATTCCTGATCCTGGCAATCACAACCTTCCTCAATCTGGACCCCCACCAGTTCTTCTTTCATCTCCCAATGTCACTTCATACCTTATACACTGCATCCCACCTGGCCCACACACAGGTTCTAAAGGTGCTCCCGATATCTTCTTTATTTTTGTGACATGCTGATGCAGAAAAACGGCTCTTTCCTTCTCTACACAGCCTTACTACGGCCACAGTAACCTTCAGGGATCCTTCTTGGACCACCCAGATGGGAGAGATCTTTCCGTTTCCTCTCAAGACCACTCACTTGAACCTATTTGTATGAATTAAAATTACAGTCACTATTACAAAGGGCAGAGTAGAACTGTTCCTCATCTCTCCGGTTCCTTGGTATCTATATTTGTTGCACAGAATGAGATCGGATGTTGAAGACACTGTCCCGACACAGTAAGAAAACGTAGGGGGACCACCGGCTTGTTTGTCTCTCTGGCAGTCAAATGGCAGCCTACATGACCAGAGAGGCTTCCTAGCCATGTTATACCAGCAGGTGACAGTAGAGAGTAGCAGAGCCAGACTTGCTACAGGATGCTGTTCAGTGGGTACCAAGGCTGGAAACCAAGGGTACCACAGCTAGAAACCAACGGTGATCCAGCGCAGAGATAGCAGAAGAGCAACAGAAGGAGAGGGCATCTTCCAGGCTGTGGCCATTCCCATGGACCCAGGACAGTGGGAGAAGATAATCTCTTTGCACACGGCCAGACACAGCGAGGGGAGAGATGCCCGCCCCCCCTTACTCCCTAACCTGCCCGTGTCCCCCAAATGGCTCTGGGGACGTTAAGAGTGCCTGGAATTTCCGTGACTAAGACTGACAGACACATTCTGCACAGAGATGAAGGATCTCAGGGATAAGCAAGAAGTCTCAAGTATATTCCACCTTTCCAACTCTGCCTGCTATCCACAGAAGCACTTCAGGAGTCATTTCCTCTGGTAACTTGCCAGTAATTTCCACTACTCAGACAAGATCTTCACCAGGCGAACCCCCAGTTATCTCGATGTACCAGTTAGTTACTCTGTGGAAAAAAAAGGAAAGTTTTAGTCTGGTGCCTGCTGCCCCTTCCAAATGTCCACTCATCTCTAAGAAAACATCCTAAACTTATTCCAACAAACAAAGGCAAGCTCACTGGCCTCTTGTTACCAGAGTCAATTCCTCTCTTTTTTGAACTTTGGGCCCTTTGCCCTTCTCTAGGACTGTAAGGCTTCCCCTATCGTCCACACTCCTTCAACTATCCCTGACGGGCTCAACAATCACATTTACCAACTCTCTCAGTACCAGATGTAGTTCATTTGGGCCAGATGATTTTAATTCATCAGAACCAGCTAGAGCAATGGTTCTCAAACTTTTGTTCTCAGTATCTTCATGTTAAAAAAAACAAACAAAACTATTGAGGATCTGTTCAAAGAGTTTTTGTTCACATGGGTTATATTTATAGCTATTTACTATATTAGAAATAAAAAATAATTTTGAATTTGTAGACCTTCTGAAAGGGTTTCAGAGATCCCAACAATTCTTTGTTCTACACTTTGAGGACCACTGAGCTAGAGACTACTACCGCATTCTGCTTCCTTCCATCTGCTCTGTATTTTCATTTTTAATCTTAAATTAATTGGTGAATTTTCTATCTATTCAGTGAAGAATTCAATGAAGAATTTTTCATATCTCTTTTTCTTCATTAGAAGTGTCATTTTAGAATTTTACTCTAGTGTTTCTCATCTCTTAGGATGATGTCTCCCCAACTTCTACCTCTAATTTCTCCAAACACTTTGCTAGCTGCTCTCCAAAGATTTACATGAACTGACACCGATTGAAACAAGTAGGACAGAAACAGCAAACTTGTGCTATGATAGACTCGGTTCTTTCTCAGCAGTTCAGTGATTCAAGATAATCCCAATAAACTTTGGCTGGAAAATGCCAACCAAATCCAGAACTCCATGGAGAACTATGGAGACTAAATCTGAATCAATACATCTTATGTTCCTTTCTTCTTCTTTTTTTTACTTGTGGCTTTTCCTTTTTGCTCTGACTTTTCTCTCCCAATAGAATTCAAAGGGAAATATCATGTCCATATAATGCATGTATAAATAGGCATATATAATACTTCAAAAGAATTTTTTACATACTTTATATGTAACTGGAGAGGAAAAAAAAAGAAAGAAACCTTCTTTCTCCAAATCTAAGCTGCAAATCACACTATTCTAATCAACCCTCTTATAAGCCATTCTAGATTACCCACCCCCCACGTTCCCATCATTTCCATGAGAATCAGATCCAGGATTGAATTCCCTTTGTTTATTTACCCGTTTGAAGGATGAAACTATTATTAAATCAAGTAAGTTATTAACTGCCCTGCTTTTGGCAAGGAGAGAATCCTAGCAGATGTCTGGAAAATTCGGTTTTCCAACATTACTATATCATATTTCTGTGACAGATTATTTGTTTCCCATGTTCCTTATCTACTTCCTCTTTCTGTCCAGATAGGGATGAGAGAGATTATAGCAGGTAAAATCATTAGGCTTTGCCATTAGATAGGAAACAGAGCTCTAGAGTGAGGAGTCAAGAAGAGTCTGGGTGACTGAGCCAATAGCGATGGCCAAAACATGAATATTGGGAAAGGGGGCAAATGAGTCCAATTGCACACGTTGAGTTTGAGAGGCCTGGAGCATATCTAGTTCTAGATAAGAGGTCAGAAGAGAAAAGGGCAGAAACTTTAGGGGGCACCTTAGGTTACTATGCATAACCAGAATGAAGATCTGGCAAAGAAAACTAAGAAGTGGTCAGGTAAGCAGAAGGAAGACGGAAGGAATGGTGTCATGAAAACCAAAAAGTCCCAAATCCCAAGGAAAGAATGACTTATGTTATTTGGATGAAAAGAAAATCCAAAATGCAAATAATTTAGAAAGAAATTCCTTAGGTCATCCAGCAGAAGGGAAAGCTGAAAAACAGGGACCCACTCCCCACAAATGTCTGTGATTTGCACATTATAAGATTCAAGCAAAGAAAGAAGAAAACAGTATCTGGTTAGCTAGCAGGCAGGCAATTTGCCGATAAGAAACATGAGTCGCTTGAGATAAACTAAGAGTGGGAGAAAACTCCATCCACCAAATCTTCAGATCTGAAAAGCTTGTGGTTAGCATAATCTAGGTCTTGAGTTAAGCTTTAAACAACACTGGTCTCTAAGCAACCCATCTGGTTTCTCAGCCGCCCAGGGATGGGTTCAAATAATACCATCCTTTTTCCCACAAGTTCCCAGATTTTGGGCATCAAGCCCAACATTCCTATGCTAGGGGAAGGACGATTACCGAAACTGGAGAGCAAGGTTAAGACTTAAAATAGCACAAGTCCACGATCTCCTTCACTGCTTATCTGTTTGATAAGAATTTGAGAGAATTTTGTTACGAGTGATAGGGAGTAGATGGGTGGCAACTCGGAGAGAGAACAGACTGAGTAAGCAGAGGACTGAAGCCAGAGGGTTTAGATGGGTACATACCAGGAAAAAGTACACTACACAACACAGGGAGATTTCCCAGACTATTAAAACACATGTGGCCGCAATTATGACAAAAAAGGCAGGAAGGCGCGATATAATTCAAAATCTCATGTTCCAACCAAGGTCTAGAAGTTCCAATCTTTCTCAATGACTTCTTCACTAGCTCTTCAGCTCCTTTCTCTGTCAGCCATTGTTATCAACAGACAGCAGGGGAGATTTTAACCATGTTCCTACAGTCTCACCCTTGTCTAAATTTTCATTTTTAAAAAAATCAGCAATGCACTTTATGTTTTTTCTTGGGGTGTCTTTGTGGCTGTAGAAGGAAGGGCCTGGGCCCAGACAGCCTCCTACCCAGGAGCTACCAAGACATCAACTTCCAGACTGCAGCAGGGGCAGATGATCCAATACCAAAACAACAAAAAAACACAAAAACAAATCCCATTGTTGAAAGTAATGGAAGCACTGGAAGGAGCAGATCCAATCCTCATGCAATGACCAAAAAGAGGTTATGAACAAGGGCAAACAGAATACCTCTACTGTGGTGAAGAAAGACTATGGGTGAAGATTATTCCAAAATAATTAAACAGGATCTCAGGAAAAGGAATGGATTAGCGAAAGCACTCCAAAAGTGGATCAAAGAAATGAAGGACTGAAGAGATTAAAATTTTAAATAAAAATAGCTAATGTTTATATAGTACTTACTATGTACTAGTCACTGAGATAAACACTTTTATACCTATCTCATTGGATCCTCAAAACAGCATTTCGATAGGTACTATTATCTCCATTTTACAGATGAGAAAATTGAGTCAAGTTAAGTCAAGAGACTTGCCCAGGGTCATATTAATAAGTGTCAAAGACTAAATTTGAACTCGGGTCTTCCTGATTCCAGACTAGTGTTCTTATCTACTAGGGAAAATAAAATTTAGAAACCGTTTAGAGCAAAAAATAAACTTTGGCCAAGCAGGCAACATTCTGAAAAATAGAGTGGAACAAATAGAACTTAATGGTTCTATTAAGGCAGCAAGAAATTGAAGAATCAATGCCCTGCAATAATAAAAATTACAACTGTACTTTTTATTTTACTTGTTCAATGAGTGAACCATTCAAACTGCCAAAGAATTTTGTAGAGCTAGAATAATAAAATTCCTAAAACAAATGTCACAATATCAAAAGAATCAATTAAAAAATAAAATATAAAGCAAGGCAGCTCTGCAGTGCCAGATCTCAAACTATATTATTATAAACTGGAAAGAAGTTTGGCAGATACTAGGAATAGATCAACATTTCATACTACATATCAAAAAAAGGTCAATATGGGTACATGATTTTAGACATAAAGAGTGATATTCCAAACAAATGGAGCAGGAAAAGTTTTACTTGCCAAATCTATAGATAAGGGAAGAGTTTATGATTAAACAAGAAATAGAGAAGATTGTGGGAAGTAAAACAGATAATTACATGTAATTTAAAAAGATTTGCACAAATAAAATCAATGCAACCAAAATCAGAAGGAAAACGGGAAATTGGGATGGAGAGGGGGGAGTTAAAGTTTCTGATAAAAGGCTTATTTCTCAAATATGTAAGGAACATTAATAAGAGCCAATCAATAAATGGTCAAAGGATATAGAAACAGGCAGTTTCCAGAAGAAATCAAATCTACCTATAGTCACTTTTTTTTAATGCTCTAAATTACTATTGAGTAGAGAAATACAAATAAAAACTGTGAAGTGCCACTACTTCACATCTGTGAGGTTGGCCAACATGATAGAAATTATAAATATGCAGGGGACACACACACACACACACGTATGCTGAATGGATCGTAAACTGATCCAACCATTCTGGAGAACAATTGGGAACTGTGCCCAAAGGGCTATAAAACTGACCCTTTGACCCAGCAATACCATTACTAAATCTATATTCCCAAATAGATCAAAGAAAAAGAAAAAGGAGCTAGATGTACACAATCATTTTTAAACACTTTTTGTGGTAGCAAAAAATTGGAAATTGCGGGATCCCATCAATTGGGGAATAGCTGAACAAGTTACATACATGATTGTGATGGAATAGTATTGCGCCATAAGAAATGGAGCTTATGAAAGGGATTGTTTCAGAAAAACCTGTGACATGTTACAGAGTCAAGTGAACAAAAACAGGAGAACATTTACACAGTAACAATATTGTAACCATCAACTCTGCAAGGCTTTGCTAATCTGATGAACACGATTCAAGACAAATCCAAAGGAACCATTATGAAACATGGCATTAACCTCTCCTAAGAGAACTGATGGAAATATTGAGCAGACATTTCGTTTTATTCTTGCTCTCCCTTTTATTCGCAATATGGCTAATATGGAAAGATGTTTTGCAGGACTTCACATGTACAACTGATATAAGGAATGGAGAATTTGGAACTTAAAAAGAATCGATGTACTTAATAACATTCATTTTTAGAAAAATTTAAGTTCCATGTTATAATGTTATAAATACATAGATTCTTGATTTAAACTCTTGAACTTGAACTTCAGAGACAGCACTCTTTATCTACTGCACACAAATAAAGAATCAATTGTCTGGACTCGATGAAAATTCTAACCAAACAAAAAACTTGGATAGCCCATTCAAGAAATCATAAAAGAAAACTATCGGAGCCAGAGTACAAAGTGAAAAAGGAATCAACTCATCTCTTCCAGAGGGAAATCCCCAAACACCCGAAAACAGAAGCCCAAATTCATTGTTTTTCAGGTCAAAGAAAAATATGATAAGCAGTGATGGGGGGAAGTTCAAACAGCAAAGAACCACAGGCAGACTACCACGAGATTTAAAGCAACTCAAACATGAGAACATAAGCTTAAAAAAGTTTTTAAGTGTAAATCATCCCACAAAACTGAGCATAATTCTAAAAACACGATCTTTTAGGAGACTAAATGGCTTCCAAGCATTCCTGCGGAAAAAACCTGAGTTGGTTCCGATCTTTGAAATACCAACAAGAGAAACAAAAGAGCGAAAGACCCCTTCAAAACACTACTTGACTTCAAGAGTCCTAAAAATGGAACAAATAACAAATAAGCGGTCCAGTGTTTTGTGCTATGTTTCTTTGACTTATGAGAGGAAAGAAAAGGATGAGGGGAAGAAATAAAGCAAGAAACTCTCATGACTGAGGCAGATCAGATTTTAAAAGCAAGAAGATGGAGAAATAGGCATTGATAAAGATACAAAATGATTGCTTATTGATGAAAGATTAGTGAAACAACTACAGAAAAATAAGCTATCAGGGGTCCCTATCACCTACAGGACCGAAGGCAAAATGCTGGTTTACATTCAAAGCCCTTTGTAGCTTGGAGCCACATTCATTCCTTTCCAGGTCCTCTCCTTCTGGGCAAGTTCTCCTCCCTCCTTCCTGAATACTGCCCCTCTTGGCTTCCCCCTTCTACAGGGGTCTTCCCTCTCATTTCTTATTTATCCTAAAAAGCTTGCTCTGCCTATATTAAGTTGCATGTCGTCCCTCCTATTATCCTGTAGCTTCCTTGAGAGCAGACAATGTCATTTGCCACTTTCTACATCCTCCCGCACCAGGCACTTAAATGCCCTTTCTGTCCTTCCTTCCTCCTTCTACAAATGTACATGCCCAAGTACAGGCTTCCTACCACAGGGTTAAGGTCCTTGAAATGAGAGTACTTCTTTTTGATCTTTTTACCCCCAAATGCTTAATAAAAGAATGGTTGATGGACTGATTGATTTCTAGAAGACAATAAGTATTTTAAGTGCTTGGCACTAGGGGTTAGAGAAAGACAAGAAGAAACAGCTCCCCCCCCCCCAAGGCATTTAGATTCTACAATAGGTCACTTTTTGGGGGGGAGGGGAAGACAATGGGGTGCAGGGACTTGCCCGCGGTAGCACAGCTAGCATGAGGTCATATTTGAATTTAGGGGCTCTATCTACTTGCCCCTAATAGCTCAATGTATACAAGCACTGGGCTAAGCCTTTACTAAAATCCCTTCATTAGCTCAAGGTTCCCTAAAAGGATTAACTGAAAAAAAGCAAGTGATGGACAAGTCAATAAAGTACAGGACGGCTATTTATTTCCCCCACCACAAAAGACCAAACACTTCCATTATGAAAAACCCAGAAGTACTTGGACAAAAGGAAGGATAACCTAAAAGTCCTCTTCCACTCGGCAGGGGCTGGGAGACTAGTGGGGATACGGTCGGGACACAGCCACCTCGGCATAAAGCTCCAGCTCCAAACAAGCCCTCACTGACCTGTTCATGGCTGGAGCCACCGGTGAAAGTCTCCTTTCCTAATCCCCCCTTTCCCCTGCCCCCCACATACACAGAGACCCCAGGGTAACTAAGCAGTCTCTCCTAGCTCAGTGGCCAACCCATCTCCATGGCAAGAACCAAGGAATCCATCAGGCGCAGCCCTTGGCACCTGAAGAAAGGGGCCTACTGGGAGCTGCTGGGGTCCAGTCCACAAGCACTGGGGTCCCACGGGTGCCCTCGGTTAGCTTTCCCTCTAACCAGACCGGGTGGGGGCTTCTCGGGGTCCCACCTGGCCAGTCCAGGTACAGGCCCCATGTCTTGCTTCCCACCTCTCTCATCTGTGGGTCACTTTTCTCCTGTGCCTCCCTTGCCCTTCCTCCCCATCCCCACATCTCACCAGCAGTCTGTCTGTCCCGGCTTTGGGCACGAGTCGCCCGTCTTCCTCCCACTGACTTGGGTCTCGGACTTCGGGCCTTCCACAAGAAGGCCGTGGCCACACGCAGCCTGAGAGGGCAGTGGCCAGGTCGGGTCGGGTCCATCCTGGAGTCAGGAGCAGGAGTGGAGGTCCCAGGGAGGGCACACCCACCGAGTGGGGGCCCGAAGGAGCCGAGGAAGTGGAGTCGTTTTTAGGCAGTGTCCTTTTCCTTTCTCCGCCTCCCATTTCCAGATACACAAATACAGATCAGTTTATTTTCTTCATTTTACAGAGGGGGAAAATGAGGCACGGAATATGAAGTTACTTCCCCACCCCAGTCACAAAATCAGGAAGTGGTCGAGGGCCAAGTCAAATATAGATCTCTCCATAAGAAAAGCAAATATCGAGCCATTCGAGGGCCAGCAAGCAAGCAGGACATAAGACACCAGGTCCCTAGCTTTGAGGACCCTCTTCCTTTGGGACAGGAGGGTCCGGAGGGACAGCTTGCCATCCCGGAAGGACATTTTGTTCGGGGGGTTCAGAGGGTCCCGGGTTTTCAGGAGGCTGCAGGTCCTCTCCTTCCTGAGCTTCAGGCACAGGGGGCAAGCTCCAGGAAGGGTGGGGCACGGGGGGTTCAGAGGGTCCCGGTTCCCAGGAGGCTGCAGGCCCTCTCCTTCCTGAGCTTCAGGCACAGGGGGCAAGCTCCAGGAAGGGTGGGGCACGGGGGGTTCAGAGGGTCCCGGGTTCCCAGGAGGCTGCAGGCCAGCTCCTTCCTGAGCTCCAGGCACAGGGGGCGAGCTCCAGGAAGAGTGGGGCACGGGGGGTTCAGAGGGTCCCGGTTCCCAGGAGGCTGCAGGCCAGCTCCTTCCTGAGCTCCAGGCACAGGGGGCGAGTTCCAGGAAGGGTGGGGCATGGGCTCCTCCAAATGCCGCCTCCGATGCAAGGCCAGGTGGTCGGAACGGGCGAATTCCTTGAGGCAAAACTGGCACTTGTGGGGCTTCACGCCAGTGTGCCTCCTGGTGTGGCGGGTCAGTTCATCAGAGCGAGTGAATTTCCAGGGACAGTTGGGCCATTTGCAGACGTAAGGCTTCTCACCTTGGTGGACACGGATATGCGCCTTAAGGTGTGAACTCTTGGTGTAGGACTTCCCACAGTCTGGGACACTGCACACGTGAGTGGGGGAGCTCTTCCCCTTCCCCCGGACTCTTTTTTTGGATTTCAATGGCTGTTGAGGCTGGGGGAAAAGCCCCGAGCTGGGGCCTGCAACTGGCTGGTTGGCCAGCCCAACTAAGGCAGGGCTGCCCCACCACTGATTGAGCTGCTCACCTTGGGGCAATGGCTGAGGTAAGGGGGGCAAAAGGGGGCCTGTGTCCTGCTGAGGCAGCTGGCCCTGGAACCCCTGCTCCCCTGGCAGCCCCTGGAACTCAGGTCCCCGGAGTAGGCCCTGGAACCCCTGTGGCCTTGGCAGGCCCTGTAATCCCTGTCCAGCCAGTTGCCATTGGGAATCCTGCTCCCCTGGAAGTTCCTGGAACCCCTGTCCAACTGGCTGCCCCTGGAAAGCCTGGAACACCTGCCCAACTGGCTGCCCTTGGAACTCCTGGAACCCCTGTCCAACTGGCAGCCCCTGGAACCCCAGTTCTCCTGGCTGCCCCTGGAACCCTTGTTCTCCTGGCTGCCCCTGGAAAGCCTGGAACACCTGCCCTACTGGCTGCCCCTGGAACCCCTGTTCTCCCAGCTGCCCCTGGAACACCTGTCCAACTGGCTGCCCCTGGAACCCCTGTTCTCCCGGCTGCCCCTGGAACACCTGCCTAACTGGCTGCTCCTGGAACCCCTGTTCAACTGGCTGCCCCTGGAAAGCCTGGAACCCCTGTTCAACTGGCTGCCCCTGGAAAGCCTGGAACACCTGCCCAACTGGCTGACCCTGGAACCCCTGTTCTCCCGGCTGTTCCTGGAACACCTGTCCAACTGGCTGCTCCTGGAAACCCTGTTCTCCTGGCTGCCCCTGGAACCCCGGTGCCCCTGGCTGCCCCTGGAACCCCTGGAACCCCAGTCCCCCTGGCTGCCCTTGGAACCCCTGTTCTCCTGGCTGCCCCTGGAACACTGGTCTCCCTGGCTGCCCTTGGAACCCCGGTCCCCCTGACTGCCCCTGGAATCCTGGTCCCCCTGGCTGACATTGGGACCAGGAGCTCAATGTCTGGTACCGCCTTGGATACCAGTTGGGGTCCTGGGAAGGGTCAGGTGGCTGGAATGAAGTCTGGCAGTCGAATGAGCGCTCTTCTATGGGCTCTGTCTTGATCTCCCAGGCACCAAGCAATGGTTGTGCTTGAGGGTTTTGGGGGCTTGTAGTCACAGAGCCTGGAACTTGGGCCTGGGGAAGATCCCCCCCATAGGCCAGAGGTACCTCATCTGAACAGGTGGGGCCAGAGCCATGGAGAGAAAAGCTGGAGCTTCCCTGTGCCTGCTGCTGCCTAGGCAAAGCGTTCCAAGTCTCGACTATGGCGCCAGGGTCCAGACTCAGGTTGGGGTCTAGGTGTTCTCCATGGGCTCCCCAGGTGCTGCCCCTGATGCTCAGGGGCCCTTCAGGACACCAGCCTGCCAGACTGCTGGAGGTGGAAGCTAGTCCGAGTTCAGCAGGCCCTCCCGGGTCAAGGGAAGCCAGTGTGGTCTTCTTAGAACCGGATATGATGGCCTCCTGGAGTAGGACTGGGCAGGGCTGGGTCTCCTGCAGCACAGCTGGGTCTCCTTGGGCAGGGTTGAGCAGAGCTGAGTCTCCTTGGGTAGGATGGGGGAGAAGTGGGTCTCTGGAGCAAGGCAGAGTCTCTTAGGGTAGGATGGGTCAGAAGTGGGTCTCCTGGAGCAGGGCTGGGTCTCCTCAGGCAGGATGGAGCAGAAGTGGGTCTCCTTGGGTAGGATGGGGCAGAAGTGGGTCTCTCGGAGCCCGGCAGGGTCTCTTTGGGTAGGATGGGACAGAAGTGGGTCTCCTGGAGCCGGCAGGGTCTCTTAGGGCAGGATGGAGCAGAAGTGGGTCTCCTGGAGCAGGGCTGGGTCTCCTCAGGCAGGATGGAGCAGAACGGGGTCTCCTGGAGCCGGGCAGGGTCTCTTAGGGCAGGATGGAGCAGAACTGGGTCTCCTTGGGTAGGATGGGGCAGAAGTGGGTCTCCTGGAGCCGGCAGGGTCTCTTAGGGCAGGATGGAGCAGAAGTGGGTCTCCGGGAGCAGGGCTGGGTCTCCTCAGGCAGGATGGAGCACAAACGGGTCTCCTGGAGCCGGGCAGGGTCTCTCTCTTAGGGTAGGATGGGGCAGAATTGGTCTCCTCAGGCAGGATGGAGGCAGAAGTGGGTCTCCTTGGGTAGGATGGGGCAGAAGTGGGTCTCCTGGAGCCGGGCAGGGTCTCTTAGGGCAGGATGGGGCAGAAGTGGGTCTCCTGGAGCAAGGCTGGGTCTCCTGGATCAGAACTAGGTCTCCTCAGGCAGGGTGGGTCAGAACTGGGTCTCCGGAGCAGGGCGAGGGAGCCTGGGTCTCCTTAGGGAAATCGGGGCAGCGCTTGGCTTGGTCTGGAGCCGGGTTGGGTCTTCTTGGGTGGAGCCGGGCTGGGTCTTCTTGGGTGGGGCCGGGCTGGGAAATCCCTTGCAGAATGCGCCGCGGCAGAACCGAAACCGGCACCGGCACGTGCGCGTTAAGGAGTAAAGGCCAGGCCCAGCTGAGATATTTAAAGGACCCGGGACTCAGTCCCACGTGGTAATTGGCTGACGTCGAGGTCCGTCCGAGGAAGCGGCCCTGCCATTGGCCGTGCTGGGGAGGGGGTGGAACCGTGGCGAGACGCCAGCCGCTTTCGTTACGTTTCGGCCGCGGGCCGCCGGGACAGAGCTGGGTCGCCGCTGAGCTGGGGGCTGGCGTCGGGGCCCTGGCGTCGGGGTTCGTGGGATTCGGGGCGAGGCGTTCGGGGGACGAAGTGCACGGAAATGGCTCGGACGAAGCGCTCGCCGGCCCGGCTCCGTCCCCGCGGCTGCGGACAATGAAATCCTCTCTGCCCTCAAGGAGCTTCTGCTCTAGAGGGCGGGGCGGGACGCGCGCGCGCAGCCGCGTACGGGGAGCCCCCGGGGCCGGCCGTACGAGACGCTCCCCGCAGAAAACCCCAACGGGCTCTCCGTCCCGTGCTCGCGGGCGCCCCGGGAGCCCTCCGCGGGGGCCTTTTCCCTGAGGGCGTGGGGGGCGGGGAGGTGCCTTAGAGGCTTCCCTGGGGCCTCGGCGTCCGCGCGTGCGGCCGAGAGCCCGGGGGCCCGCACGCCTCAGACTCCCTCCCCCCTCCCCGTCCCACTGCCGGCACAATGGGGAGCCGACTCCGGTCTTTCCTACTCCCCGTCTGGAACCCCGCGCCGCGAGCCCTTTTGGCTGGATCCTCGCTCCAGCCTCCTCATTGGCCGGCCGCCCGAGCTCGGAGTAGGGGCCTGGCCCACGCCAGGGGCTGGGAGGACGGCTGGGCGTCCCGGGCCAAGCTACAGAAGCGCGGGCTCCCTCTGGCCTCCGCCCGGCCCGCTTCTGCCCTCGCCAGTCCTACAGCTTGGCCCTCGGGGGGTGGGGGGCTCCGGCCTCCCGTCCGGCCCTCAGACAAGCCCTCCATCGCGGGCTCCAGGCGCTCTCTGCGGGCCCCCACCCCCCATCGCCCTCCCGGCGCCCTTCGGCAAACGTCCCTCTATCACCGGAAGCCTTCCCTACGAATTGTCTCCTGTGGATTCTGTCTGGAGACGTTTTACTTGTTGTCTCTCCATTTGATTGTAAGCTCCTTGAGGCCTCTTTCTATACCCACAGCGCCCGACACACGCCAGGCGCTTAATAAATGCTTGTTTCCTTTCTTCCTCCTTCTATAAATGTATATGCACGTGTGTAGGTTTCCAGGTATCGAGTTAAGGGCCTTGGAAAGAGGTTTTTTCCTTCCTATCTTTTATCTCCGGAATTGATTTTGTGCTTAGTAAAAGAATGCTTTTTGATTGGCTGGCTGATGGATTCCAGGACGATCTGTATAACGATCAAGAACTGCATAAGTGCCTACTTAGTGCTTAGCCGTGGGATAGAGAAAAACAGGAGCCTGCTAGGTGCTAGGCACCTTGCTAAGTGCTTTACAAAGGTTATCTCCGTAAATCTTCACAATTCTTGAGGGTTGGTGTTATTATCCTTATTTTACAGTTGAGGAAACTGAGGCAGGCATAAGCTCAGCGACTTGCCAAGATGACACAGCCGAATTTGAACTCAGATCTTCCTAACGGCCGGTCCAGCGCTCCGGGCTCCCACGTGCCCAACAGCCCAATGAGGGAAGTAGCAAATAGTGACGTCTGATCTCCGACAACTTTGTAGCCTCTCTCCGGGATGCCCTGGGGCCTCTTTCCTCTGATTAGACAGCTCCTCCCAAGCCCCGCTTAAGAAGAGCGTCCAGGCCAGCCGTTGGGATATAAACAATGGCAATATGACACTGGAACTGAAAACGGAAAGACCCGCGTCCACATGCCGCTCAGACATTATTGCCATTATTTCCCCATCTGCAAAATGGGCCCAAGAATAGCACCTTCCGCATAGGGTTGTTGGGAAGCTGTGGAGAGTCCCTGGCAAACCCTAGAGCCCAGTCTAAGAATGCTGGGTAGGATTCGGCAGAAGCTGTCTTGCCCTTGTATCCCCCACCCTTAGCCCCCAGTAGTACTTCCTAAAGCCTGCCCTTTGACCTGGGGAAAGGGGGGGAAGAGGGCGGCAGCGCAGCTAGGGGACAAAATCAATGGAAGAGAGAGCTTTGAGGAAAGCCTGGGATTGCAGAGGTGGAGGTGAGGAAGGAAGGAAGGAGGGCATTCCAAGCTCGCAGAAGCTGGGGGATGGCAGATAAGAGTATTGTGTGTAAGTAAGTTCCATTTCAGCCTATCAGGAACAAGGAGGCTCTGGGGGGAGGGGAGACAAAGTCAGACTGGCCCTTTAGGGAGAGTCCCTTTGGCAGTTTTATGGAGGATGGATTGCAGGGAGGTGGAGGCCGCGTAGGAGGCTGCTCAGAAAGGAGAAAGTCTGAATAAATCAACGAGTGCGGCCTGGGGGAGAAAGAGAGGGAGCTGGGAGAGCTGGACGGGAAAGGACCAGATTGGGGGTGGGGGTTTTGATTGGATGCGGGGAAGAGACCGAGAATTGCTGGGTTTGAAATGCCTCGTGTCTCAAAATGTCCAACAGGCCATCGGAGCACAGGAAAAATCTCAGGGCTCAGCTGATACACTCATACATACATACGTATGTAAGGTCCGTCTGGCCAAGCATTTCGGTCCCAGCCACTCTTTGTGACCACATTTGGAGTCATGACTCCGTCCTGGAGCCTTTTCCTTCTCCGGTTCATTAACTGTGGCAAGTGACTTGCCCAAGGTCACACAGTGAGTGTCTAAAACCAGACTGGAACTCGGGGAGACGGGTTTTCCTGACTCTGAGCCCGTCCCTCGGGCTGACCTGCCGACCCACAAACCTACAGACACGGACGGATATACCAGTCCATATCTGCATGCCTGGGTGGACATATCCCCGGCTACACGCGAACACGGATAGCCAGGGGACAGAGAGCTGCGGGCGCGTCCACGGGAGCGTGTCCTGGGGGAACAACTTCATACGTCTTGCAATGGGGAACCGATGAGTCCATTACTTTTTGACTCGATGTGTGGAGAGAAAAGGGCCCAGGAGAGAGCTTTGGGGCCGCACGAAGGAGGAACGAGCAAAGGAGGAGAGTCCCAATCAATAAGAGAAAAGGCTGAGGGGCCCGCGTTCAGGAAGAGGCTCAGCCTGGCAAAGGTGGCAGAATGGTCAGTTTGGAAGAGGCCGTAAACTCTGCGATCACACGCTCTCAAGGGCAGTGAATGAGGCGGTCCGTGATCTGGTAGGGGAAGCGGGTCTGGAGTTCGGGAAGCGGGTCTGGAGTTCGGGAAGCGGGTCTGGAGAAGGGATTCCACATTTTCCTAGTTCCCACAATACTCCACTCCATTCCCTCCCTTGGACTGATTTTGAACCCTGCCACCTAAGTTCATCCCAACTGATAAGCTCCATTGAAATCATGACTCGGCAAGGGAGAGTGGGCTAGCCACTTTTAGGCTGGGCAACCAGTGGTCTGTGGAGAAACTGGAGCCATTTAAGGGTTTCCTCTGCCCAGAAGGGGCCAGGACAAAAGCCACTGGGCTCAAGAGAAGCGCCATCTGCTAGTCAACTCAGGGACTTCTGAGCCTTCCTCGGGGCTTTTGGGAGCCAGGTGACAAGCTTGTGTCTGAAGAAATCCCAAGGGCTCCAGGGAGTGGGGAAATAAAGGAGAGCGAGGGACATGGTTGAACATGTGGTTGACCGACCTAGGCCTTTCTGTGCCTCGGTTTCTGGATCTGTAAGTACTGGTGCCAGTGGGAAGTTAGAGGATTGAGTGAGCTAAGTGAGTACTTCAAATGCCTCGAGGATAAACATGCTGGGCAAGTGTTGTCTCTTTGGGACACGGATCTGTACAGGAAGAGACCTTGGAGATCAATGAGGTCTTCCTCCCCTTCTTGTCCAGGGGAAGAACACTGGGACCCAGGCTCCAGCCGCGCTCTGAACTGGTGCTGACGTTGGCCACGGGGCTCCCATTTCTCTGGCTCTGGCTGACTTTCTGGGCATTTCTGTCAGCGATGGACGAGTGGTGGATTGTAGCTTCTGAGGGAAGCTCAGTCTTGATCAAAGACACTTAGCAATTTCCATATCCCCTGCCTAATTAATAAAAGGGAGAATCAAGATTTTCCAGACCAGTCGGAGTAAACACCGGGAGCAGAAATCTACCCTTCACTTAAACTTAGTTTCTTTTACTGTCTCTGATTAGATCTTAGCCATGCTGACCCGGAAAGTCTTTGAGAAAGATTTCCCACACTGCTTGAGTTCGGGATGAGGGAATAGAAAAGGGGAAAAACCTTGGTCTCAATACAATCATTCATTATTAAATATGAGAGAAATAATCGAGCTCTCAATATGATCATGCCATGTTAAGAGTTCAAATGTTGGAGTTTGTTCTTCTCAGAGCACAGCCGGTTTAGAGGCTTAGAGCCCTTCGGATGTCTCCAAATCCAAAGGTTCTGTCCTTCAGCCTCTGCCTCTGCTTTCTTCTGCCTCCAACAGAGATGGAAGATCTCTCTTATCTCCTTCTGGGGAGCCCAGCTACCTACTTGCCGCGGAGAGAGGGCTTCTGGCGTAGCTCCACTGAAGTCCGTCAAAAGTGTTCTCTGCAGCAGAGTCGTTCCTCTCGAGTCCAGCGCGATCAGCCAGCCAAGAGGAAAAAAGTGTATTCTGGAATGGCTGTCTCGCCTTATATGTGAACCTTCTGAAAGAATGGGATTATGGGTTTTCTCCCATAGTGCTCTCTGGCCCAAAGAGTTTTAAGGTGTGGACTCTCTTGAAGTTAGAAAGTGTACTTTGTGAAGCTAGCATACTTATGGACTCCAATGAGTAAAGGTGGGAACACAAGCCTTGTCTTGATTAGTTCTACTTAGTACCTTGTTTCAGGTTCTGGCCAAAACAACTTCTTGTAAGATTAGATCAACTCTAATTACTTAGCAGTTAGTAAGGATTCCAACAATGCCAGAATTAATCGGGAAAGGGACAGCTGCAGACAACGCTGGAGAGATCAGGGATGGGAGCAGAGCTTGGAGTGCAGTTTCTGGGATAACTAAAAGTACTTTCTAGAGACAAACGGG